>NC_089273.1:32075312-32294138 GCF_963678975.1 Dysidea avara
CCCAAAGCTGGCCATAGGCCGGCTTTGGGGTATACAAATACAAAAAGAAATGAAATCTAATCCAAAACAGCCAAGCTGTAAAAAAAGTGTGCGGCCCTCAGAAAGGCTATGGTGAAAAAAGATGTGAAATCCAAGGTGGCGGCCAAGAAATGGCTGTGATGGTAGGTTAATGGTAAAAATTTTAATAATGACAATTCAGGTAAATTTTGTGAAGCGGCACAAAAATTCACCTGAATTGTCGTTAATAAAATTTTTACCATTAACCTACCATCACAGCCATTTCTTGGCCGCCACCTTGGATTTCACATCTTTTTTCACCATGGCCTTTCTGAGGGCCGCACACTTTTTTTACAGCTTGGCTGTTTTGGATTAGATATAATAAGTCCATTAAAATTTACCATTAGATATTAATTTTGTTGAAATAATCTCATATGTAATTAAAGTGATTTCTGTGCTAACAATGAAAAATGTTAAATGCAACTCTGTGTGTGTGCACATACAAGAATTATAATGTATAATAGGAACAATATCTACAATCTGCCATATACAAAATATAATTTATTCATAATGTAATAATGCTTCTATGATGCATGTAAACAACATAATTACTTAGCAATTAATTTAAGTGAATTTTGATTCGCATCTTTTACTAGCACCTTATGCTTGTGTCTGGCTACCAACTCTGACAAATGATCAACTATATGTAATAGTTATACCATGGCTGCGAGGGATTTTGCTGATATATACACCCAAAGCCCGAGGGCCGCAGGCCCGATGGGTGTGGGTGTATATGTCAGCAAAATCCCAAGCAGCCATGGTACAAGTGATATATATCACTTGGGGCATACTCACCTAATTATAGGTGAAAGAACTAATGAGAACTCATCCCATTTGTTTTATACAGTAGCATCTGAAGATTGATCGTGGTTTTAATAGCGTGGTTTTAATAGCGTGGGCTAATAGCCATCAAAACGTTGTCCATACATTAAAACGTCATTAATATGTTACTATGCTTCAACACACAATGTTAGAAACGACTTGCGATTGTAGGATGGAGTTTATATTGTTATCATTTTTGTACTAAGTTAAGCTAACTAACTTCGCTATTGGGACAGTAAGTAAGTTATTATATTAAGTTAAGTACTTAGGACTGTAAGTTACTAACTTATTTCAACGTAGCAGTAGTAGCTTTGCTGTTCCATGGTCTGTTCAAAGGTTGATACGCGGTGGGTAGAAATACACATCCACAATCTCCCAAACGATTATTTTATGCCTTCATTAACCTTAAGTAACAACCAACTACCCTATCTTAACAGATGTGCTAAGCTTAGCAACTACTACAAAAACGAGTCCCACAATACAAAGCTCTATGTCGCTCAATATAATGAGTCAAAGCGCATTGATTCTTTGAACTGGCTGGGTATCAAAGTCATTGGCAAACCGCTTTCCCATGATATTGCCTGGGAAATATGCGAGATAAACACCGAGCGGCGCCTTTGAACGCCCACGCTAAAATGATATATGTTCTAATGGATTACAACTGATGTCCACTACTTGTATATCAGTAACTTTTAGGGCACTAGTTACAACCGCAATTGCACTGTCTTCTTGCATTTCACAGTCTCTTAATCTTATTTTCTTTATACTTCTGTTAGTGGAAATTAAGGTGGTAATTTTATCTGCTGCTGAAGTGTCAACCTTGCTACCACTGATATTCAAATAACATAAAGACGTCTTGTCCATTAGAGCATCTAGCACTTCTAATACATGACAAAGTGACAATTTACAGTTACCTAAATTTAAGCGGCATAGCATTGATTGCAAAGAAACACAGTATCGAAGGATGGTTGTTGAATGCTGAGGAAAGTCATTGTAACTGAAATTAAGAGTTTAAGAGATTTCACGTTTTCTAAAGAATTTAAAATTCTAGTGATGCCAGAATGTTCATTGAGTCTACAATCAGACAAGTTCAAGTATGTAAGAGAAAGGGTATATGTGATAGTAAGTGCTAAGCATTTTGTAACCTCATCTGAAAGAGGTTGACAGCTAAGGTCAATCTCTGTAATCATTCTTGCACTAAAATTAACTATTGCTTGTAAAATTGCCATAAATGACAATCAGACAAATAGACACTGTGCAGTTTGCCACTTTCAAACATGGATGCAATGTGTGTAGCTGCTTGTTGTGCCACATTTGAAATTTTATTGGAGCTCAAATTAACATATTCTAAATGGGAACACCTTGCTATCACAAGACAAACTGCATCAACTTCTCTCTCACATAAATTACAGTTGGATAAATCTAAATGCATAAGTCCACTGTTTCCAATGTTGGATGCATTTGCATTGGGATGCTGCACTGAAATATTGTTATCACTGAAATCAAGGTAGCGCAATGAATTTTGTGCCCCAAGTATATCAAATAGAACTTTAATCCCAGTTTTTTCTATCTCACACTTTGATGCATCTAAATGCTGTAATCCAGTGTTGTTACCAATTAGCTGAATCAAGCTTTCTATACGCATGAGCCAGAAGTATTGCCACTTAGATTCAAATACCTAAGAGTTGTAACATTATCAAATGTCAATAAATAATTATTATTAACAGAAATTTCACTGGGTCTCTGAAGCAACTAGACAGTTCTAAATGTTTAACAGTATGCGGTGATTTTGCAATTTTAAGACAAGCGCTACTTGAAATGTGGTTTTTGTTAATATTTAAATGCTCCAAAGATGATCTAATATTAAACTTTTCAGATAATGTTTCGCTTAAAAATTCTGACCTCAGTGTACAGTGACAGAGGTCTAACAATCATAAGTTAGGATTGTTAGCTATAGTACCTCTTAATTTACTTTCATCAGTAATGGTAATTTTACTAAGACTTAGATACTCTAGTGATGTGACTAATGTTAATGCTTTAAAGATCTGTTCAGTTCCTTCCAATATTTGGCAATTTTTCAGAGCAATATGTTTTAGTGTATTTTTATTGCTGATCAAAACAATAACAAGGCCATCACTTGCTTCTTTAGTTAAAGTATTTTCACTAAGATCAATATGCTCCAGTGAAGAATTGCAATAATTGTGTCCTCTCATAGCACCTATCATATTGCCGAGAACATCATCTTGCATCATTAAGGCAGACATATTCAGATGTCGTATATTAGTACTTTTAGCAAACAGTCTGGGAATCGCAAAGGCTGCTTAGCTAGAAATAACAAACTAAAATCTAGATAACTAAGGGTGGTGATTTGTACATTTTCAGAAAACTTATTGCCCTCCTTTTGGTGCAGTCTACAATTAGATATGTTCAAATGTGATAACGTGATAGCAGAGTTACTTGAAATAATGTTCAATACATTCAACATCACTTGAAATGATACATCATTAGAACTAGGGACCCGCCGATTATGCTCATAATTTTACCTATTATGCTATGCTGCACTGCTCAAAAATTTACCTATTATGCTTAAATTCATGCCCAATACTTACCCATTATGCTCAAATTATGCCTAATTATTTATGCCTTAGTTCTCATACTCTGCTAATAATTTCCAATTCATGGATAAATAATAAGTGGTTGCAGCACAAACTTACTTGTCAAAGTGTATATCACAGAAAAGATCGATATACTCTAATAGAACAGTCAGCTATGTGATTGTTCTATTAGAGTTACTGACTGTTCTATTAGAGTATATCGATCTTTCTGTGATAGCTATTTTGATAAGCAAGAATTCATACTGTTACACAAATATTCTACCTATTATGCTAGCATTATGCTCAATGCTTTCAGACACCTATTATGTTCATAATTATGCCAGCATAATCGGCGGGTCCCTAATTAGAACTGATATCTAAATGACGTAGCAAGAGTTTTGCATTTCAATTTTTGTGCTATTTTTAGAAGTTCAGATGCTTTCACCTTGCAGTTTGATAAGTTCAAATGTTCCATATTGACACTATTATACAACAATACACAAATTTGATCAACCAATTGTTCATTTATACAATTGGAACTAAGGTCTATATGGCGAAGTGATGAAATGCACTGTAGTTGGCTAAGAATCTGCTTGATATTTTCTAAACTAGGCCAGAAACTTGACAAATTTACAAAAAGAATGTCAGCACTCTTATTCACAATACCTACTGCTAAATCAATTGCTTCATCAAAACAATTGTCATAACTGATATCAAAATGCTGCATGGTACAATTTTGCTTCATATTATTTAGAATCACTGATATATGAAAATCTTTTTGCTTTAATCCAGAAAGAATTAAAACTTCCCATTGCATAGCATCACTTATGAACTGGAGAAATGGCAATAGTTCAACTAATACTTTAGTATTCATAATAATAAAACTCAAACCAAGAGAAGCAAGATGATTAAAATACTTTTGTATAGCAGTAACAATTCCCTTTAATGGAGAATTCAAAGTCAGAAAGCTTTAGTTCCCTCAATTGTGTATTTTTGCTAATAGTATTAACTATGTCCAGGGCAGCTTCATCACTGAAAGAAGTGTAGCTTAAATCAAGATGCACCAATGATGTTGCCTTTGTCAAAGCAAAAGTAATATTTGCAAAGTTACTTATTGTCACGAAAATGGTGGTACTAATTGACAACCTCTCAACGAAATGAACTGGAACAAGCCAACGATATTCACGCCGCTTAACACTTCAAACCACTCAAACGTGTTAATCGCTTCAACTGATAACTTAAACACACACGTGACAGCATTACACAATTCATCAGTTACATCATTGAATAAACCTAGCCTAACGTAATTACAAAACTAAAGATAAAATAAATGTTACACTCCCCGTGTTTGAGGCAACACAGTTGATCAAACATCTAACTACATAATTATAATTACAAAACTTAAAAGTTCATTCACAAGACACTGTTGGGTTCTTGACTTCAACTGGGTACAGGTGTAAAATACTTCGTTTCAACAAACGTGTTGGAGTATCACCACTCCCTACTCGTACCAATGCTGCTCTAATCTTGCCATCTCTTCCAGCAATCAGCTCTTCCACAAGTCCCAGTTTCCAAAAGGCTCTCTTCGTGCTGTCGTCCTTCAAAACAACAACGTCTCCAACAGTGACATCTATAGAAGTTCCAGTTCGTCTCGAATTTGCCCTCAGTCCAGTCAAGTATTCCTTCCTCCATTGCTTGGTAAACTGATTCAACAAGTGTCTCTGTGTCTTGTACCTCTTGGTGAGTGTTTCATGCGTACTGGATATATCAAAATGACTATCATTCGGTTTTTCAGCAATCCGTCGTCCATAAATCAGGTGGAATGGAGAAAGAGTATAGCTGATTCCATCAATATCATCCTGTACATAAGTGAGGGGGCGAGCATTGATGACTGACTCAACTTCAATAAGGAGGGTTTGTAACTGATCATAAGTTAAACTGGTATGACCCACAGTCTTTCTAAGACATCTCTTCACTCCTTGTACCATCTTCTCCCAAAATCCTCCCCACTATGGTGCCTTCTCAACAATAAAACTCCATGTAATTCGATTATTGGTCAAGTATCAAGACACACGGTAGTGTGTCGTGCGGCCCAAGAAGCCGGCGTGCCACCCGTGAGTATATTAACAGGAAGAAAGAAAACGTAATTTTCACACCTATGTAGCTCTGTGATCTGTCACGCTGCAGGTGGTCCCCCGCCGTAAGTGGTCCGGCCGGACCAACTACCGCGCCTCAAGTAGTCCGGCCGGACCATGTAAAGTTGCTGCAGATGGTCCACCCTGCTGCAGCTGGTCCCCCCAATGAAATCTCCACTATCAGCTTCCCAGTCAGTACTAGTTCAATGTCTTGATCAAAACGCATTGACCTCCACGAAATACGCAGTGAAGCGAAATTTGAGTAATGCATGACCAATATTCTTAAACATATAATTCTGAACATTGCATTGCTTTGCATTTGCACGTGGTTCTTAATTCGTGTAATTCGTTGTGGGCACTAGTGTCCCTTTTGATCCCCCTTTTCAAAAATATAAACAAAACATACTCTAATAGAGCAGTCAGTCAAGCAGAACAGTCACCAATATGACATGGCTTATTGTCATGTAGTCACCCACATGCAGTTGCCAGCAGTATGTGACAAGATAACACTAAGATGCATCTCTGGAAGAGGCTACAAATAAAGCTTCTGGGAACCTCCATCACTTTGGTGTAACTTGCAATGCTCAAATTACCGTCTCCACTTTCATGACACACCAACTGAACAGTTGGCTATAGTTTTCTCAGTTCTATAATAAAACATGATTTAATCTCTATACTATGATTTAGGCTGGAGTATGGGTTAGACAGTTATTCTACCAATGGTGAAAACCATTAATTCACTTGGAAAAAAAGGCATGGACAGTGATCAGGAACTACTATTAGCTGCATGTTTCACACCTCATACACAGCTTCAATAGCTACAGACAATAATTTTTGAACATGCCGGCATGTACTAAAATGTCAGTTTCATCAAAAATGGTATATACAGGCAGGCTTTAAACTCTCCATTAATGATACTAGAACTAATGCAGGATATGGTGACCTTAAGTGGTTCTTACAAGCCAATAGGTTAGTAAACTTAAAGTGTGACACATAATAGTTTAATTGAGTCACCACACACAATGGTACTTTTTTTATTGTTCTATATATTCCAGCCATATCTTATACCTTATTTACTTGGTTAAATACTGCAGCATTTATTATCTCAGTTTCAAAAATCAATATGGTGGCTATTCAAACTTGACCACCTCTCAATGTTCAAAAACAATGTTGAATTTTGAGCATAATGGGTTGGATTTTTGAGTACTGCTCAAAAGCATAATAGGCTAAATTAGCTTAAACCTAGCAGAGAATAACCAAAGCTAATGCAAAAGGCTGCATGTCTTTCTGGCAATGAGCCTAAGTAGCATGCATGTATAAACACAACTTGGCTAGTTGAAAATAAGAAATCATTTGTTCAGTTATGTAGATTCTCCATTTTAAAATCTGTTATTCACAACTAGATGTGCTTTTCAGTTACTTGGAGCAACTGATTGTGACAACCAGCAAGGATTAACATTTTAGGACTTACAAAATCAGATACTATTACAGTAGATACTGTATACTCAGTAATGTTACTTAGTAGTTGTCAACAGACTTGTGTGTGTGGAGTCAGTAGAGGTTACTGATAAAGACAAGCTGAATGAGTTGTACAAGAAATTTTTGGAACGAAAAGGTGGAATTGGAATTTTACTTTATTTCTATTTCAAACTATTGTGATAATGAGTCAGTGCTAGTACTTTCACGATTTCTATTTCTTGAATCCTGCACGTAGTTAAGATTCATACCAGCATTGACAAAATTTGCATTTAGTGGATTCTCTATAATATCCACTGTTTTACCTATAAATGTGAGAAAGCATCATTGTTATGACCAGACCAACCACCCTCACTGTTGGCCAGTGTTACAGTAGGGGATCAATAGCCAATCAAGCTAAATAATTACCAAATCTGAAAACTCCACTTGGTGTCCATGCAACTATTTACGTTACTGTATATTTCACCATTTTACACAGGGTCATGGGTGTCACATGGTTATATAGGAAAGGGTTCACCATGCTCACAACAACACTTCACAAAAGCACTGACACAATTCATCATGAAGATTGTACTGGCCACTCAAAGTTGTAGGACTCTAAAAGAGTATACATGTAATATAAAATAATATTATTAATTAAGTGTGAGTAAGTTAGTTATTGATCACATGATCATTACAAATAACTATCCTTGAAAACAATATCTGGTATCTCTTTTGCTTGATATTATGAAATTCTCTTCTTATGCATTATACTCCTTGGATATGGTCAATAGCTGTAAAGAGCTCAAGTAATTTAATTATAGATGGTAAAATTGTAGTTACAGTTTACAACTGCTACATAGCTGTTGATTCAGATGGCACTGACCTTCTTGGTGACTTAATGACTACAATATCAGCACATCATGGACTGCATTATAGTGTTGTGCATGAGATCAGTGAAGGTGTTACTGTACTTCTATGAAAATCCAACTTCTAATTTAATCATGCTTCATATCAATGACATAAGATTACCTTTCCAAGAACCTTTTATAATTGCATTTACGTGATGTGTATTAAGCCATTGTACTTTTCATCATCATCTATATAGCACTGTAGCTGTAATGCATGGATGTGGGTACATTATGTGCTCAGGCATCACAGCTGATAAACCTCCATGCAGTAGCCTTTTGCTGTGCCAGTGGATTGTGCCAGTCAACCTCAATACTGTGAACACTAATAGTTAACTACTAATAATAGTATAAGCTAAAGTTTTGTTATTATGTCATTTATATGTAATTTATCTTGTCGGCATTAAGCTGCAATTTTATTTGTATACAGTGAACCTCTTTATTATGGACACTGTGGGACACAGAATTTTTGGACACTTTTTGCTATAATATAGAGATTTTCCTTTTTCAGAGGTAAAAATGTATTGACCAGACCATTTGAGACCAAAATGTTTGTCCTTATTGTGGAGGTTTTTTCTATTGTGTCCTTAATTCGGGGAGTTTGTTAAGAGAGGTTCCACTGTATGTACTATAGTTAGCTATAGTGTTTTTACCCCTAATGCATGTTTACAGCAGCTGATTCAGGGTTTATCAAAGGGGGTGCACCAGTATATGGAGTAGGGATCTGTGCCCCCCAGAAGCTAAAGCTTTTTGTAAGACAAAATTACGTTGAATGGTTTAGATCATACTGCTTTTTATGTGGACTACATTGATCAAGAGTGGTATAGGGACATTAAGTGACAATCGTGCCAGCAGATTATTATTATTATAGACCTAAAGAATGGCATACACAATATCGCATGCATTTCATTTGCAAGATATTCTTAGCAGGCTAAATGTACCAATGTAACTGTAGATGTTAGGTGACTGTTCTATTAGAGTATCTCGATCTTGTACACGTACGCATACTAGTAATTATAAGGCCACTTCGAAGACCACAGTGGAACGGCCGGGAAGCTAAGTCGGCACAGTGGGGCACTTTGTGCCTAGCCCCACGACTTCTCAAAGATCTATGATCGAGTCTATGATAAAGCCAGTGGGGGACAACTTATGGCAGAGGGGGACCAACTGTGGCGGCGTAAGTTGTCCGGGGGGGACAAGTTGCAGTGCTGCAAGTAGTCCGGGGGGACCAAGTATGGTTGCTGCAACTGGTCCGGGGGGACCGATTTTGAGGGGACCGGTTGTAGCATGACAGATCCCTTATCCGATTGGAACCAAATTTGCTAGAGAGGTGCCGGCCGGTAAGGGGAGTCTACACACCAAATTTGAAGAAAATCGCTCCAGCCATTTCCGAGATACGAGCGAACAAAATTTCGTTTTGATTTCTTCGTTTTTTTTCTTCTTCTACTTCTTCATTTCGCACATTCGAAACATCCGCCATAAAACACGAATGCGTGCTCGGATCGGGCTGAAATTTGGCACACTTAAAGGGCTCATTAAGGCGGATCTGTGTACCAACTTTGGTAGGAATTCGATGAACATTAACGGAGTTATGACCGATTATTTGCGTAAATAAGGTCGAAGGTCTGTCACGCCTACAGGGTAAACTCCTTTGAGGAATCAGTTGAAAATTGATATGTAGATGGAGCAACCATCGTAGGAGTGCCTTTTTGTGGTTTGAAAGGAATCGGGATAAAGACCACGGAGATATGACACAAAACCCGACCTGTGTCAAAATTACGCAATCGATTTTTATGAATAAAAAAACATTAGTTTTCGTATCTACCAGGCAAACCGCTTAGAGCAATGAGCTGAAAATCAGTATGTAGCTGGAATAATCATCATAGAAAGTTCGTGCAGTAGTACAGAAGAATCGGATTACAAACCACTGAGTTATGATTCGAAAGGCAACTACGTGTAGCAAATGTGAGATCGAGATACTCTAATAGAACAGTCACCCTAATAAAGCATTCAGCTGCATTTATAATTTACTCAATTATATTACATTGCAAATTATTCTGTAGGGAATTCAGTTACAAACAAGTCACCCTGTAGTCAGATCAGCCAGAAGAAGGTACCTAATAGAGAGTTCAGCTACAAAGAAACCATCATGTAGAGAGTTCAGCTCAAACAAATTGCCCTGTAGAGAGATCAGCTAGAAGAAGTTACCTTGTAGAGAGTTCAGTTACAAAGAAACAATCATGCAAAGTGTTCAGCTACAAACAAATCACCCAGTAGAAAGTTGCGCTATGAACAGATCACACTGTAGAGAGTCCAGTTAGAAGCAAGTCATGTTGTAGAGAGATCAGCTAGAAGAAGTAACCTTGTAGAGAGTTCAGCTACAAAGAAACCACCATGTAAGAGAGTTCATGCTGCAAACAAATCACCTGTAGAGAGTTCAGCAGGAACAAGTCACCCTGTACAGAGATCAGCTAGAAACAAGTCACCCTGTAGAGAATTCAGCTACAAACAAATCACCCTGTAGAAAGATCAGGTAGAAGAAGTTACCTTGTAGAGAGTTCAGCTGCAAACAAATCCCCTGTAGAGAGTTCAGCTAGAAACAAGTCACCCTGTAGAGAGATCATGATCAGCTAGAAACAAGTCACCCTGTAGAGAGTTCAGCTAGAAGAAGTCGCATTGTAGAGAGTTCAGCTACAAAGAAACCACCATGTAGAGAGTTCAGCTGCAAACAAATCACCCTGTAGAGAACTCAGCTACAAACAAATCGCCCTGTAGAAAGATCAGCTAGAAGAAGTTACCTTGTAGGGAGTTCAGCTACGAACAGATTACCCTGTAGAGAGTTCAGCTACAAACAAATCACACTGTAGAGAGTTCAGTTACAAAGAAACCACAATGTAGAGAGTCCAGCTGCAAAAAAATCAATCACTCTGTAGAGAGTTCAGCTAGAAGAAGTCACCTTGTAGAGAGTTCAGCTGCAAATAAATCACCCTGTAGAGAATTCAGCTACAAACAAATCACCCTGTAGAAAGATCAGCTAGAAGAAGTTACATTGTAGAGAGTTCAGCTACAAAGAAACCACCATGTAGAGAGATCAGCTGCAAACAAATCACCTGTAGAGAGTTCAGCTAGAAACAAGTCACCCTGTAGAGAGATCAGCTAGAAACAAGTCACCCTGTAGAGAGTTCAGCTAGAAGAAGTCACATTGTAGAGAGTTCAGCTACAAAGAAACTACCATGTAGAGAGTTCAGCTGCAAACAAACACCCTGTAGAGAACTCAACTACAAACAAATCGCCCTGTAGATAGATCAGCTAGAAGAAGTTACCTTGTAGAGAGTTCAGCTACAAAGAAACCAGAGTTCAGCTGCAAACAAATCACCTGTAGAGAGTTCAGCTAGAACAAGTCACCCTGTAGAGAGATCAGCTAGAAACAAGTCACCCTGTAGAGAGTTCAGCTAGAAGAAGTCACATTGTAGAGAGTTCAGTTACAATGAAACTCCCATGTAGAGAGTTCAGCTGCAAACAAATCACCCTGTAGAGAACTCAGCTACAAACAAATATGCCCTGTAAAAAGATCAGCTAGAAGAAGTTACCTTGTAGAGAGTTCAGCTACAACAAAACCATCATGTAGAGAGTTCAGCTACAAACAAATCACCTGTAGAGAGTTCAGCTAGAAACAAGTCACCCTGTAGAGAGATCAGCTAGAAAACAAGTCACCTTGTAGAGAGTTCAGCTAGAAGAAGTCACATTGTAGAGAATTCAGCTACAAAGAAACTACCATGTATTGAGAGTTCAGCTGCAAACAAATCACCTCGTAGAAAGTTCAGCTATGAACAGATCACCTTGCAGAGAGATCAGCTAGAAACAAATCACCCTGTAGAGAGTTCAGCTAGAAGAAATTACCTTGTAGAGAGTTCAGCTACAAAAAAACCACCGTGTAGAGAGTTCAGCTGCAAACAAATCACCCAGTAGAAAGTTCAGCTATGAACAGATCACCCTGTTGAGAGTTCAGTTAGAAACAAGTCATCCTGTAGAGAGATCACCTAGAAGTATCACCTTGTAGAGAGTTCAGCTACAAACAAATCACCTGTAGAGAGTTCAGCTACAAACAAATCACCCTGTAGAGAGATCAGCTAGAAGAAGTCACCTTGTAGAGAGTTCAGCTATAAAGAAACCACCATGTAGAGAATTCAGCTGCAAACGAACACCCTGTAGAGAACTCAGCTACAAACAAATCGCCCTGTAGAAAGATCAGCTAGAAGAAGTTACCTTGTAGGGATTTCAGCTACAAACAAATCACCCTGTAGAGAGTTCAGCTACAAAGAAATCATCATGTAGAGAGTTCAGCTGCAAACAAATCATCCTGTAGAGAGTTCAGCTATGAAAAGATCACCCTGTAGAGAGTTCAGCTAGAAGAAGTCACTTATTAGAGAGTTTAGCTACAAAGCAACCACCATGTAGAGAGTTCAGCTGCAAACACATCACCCTGTAGAGAATTCAGCTACAAACAAATCGCCCTGTAGAGAGACCAGCTAGAAACAAGTCACCCTGTAGACAGATCAGCTAGAAGAAGTTACCTTGTAGAGAGTTCATCAGCTGCAAACAAATCACCCTGTAGAGAATTCAACTACAAACAGATAACCCTGCAGAGAGTTCAGCTAGAGTCAAATCACCCTGTAGAGAGAATCCTGTAAAGAGTTCATCAACATACAAGCAGATCACCCTGTAGAGAGTTCAGCTATATTTCAAGTCACCCAGTAGAGAAATCAGCTGCAAATTATCCTGTGGGGATTAATTGACATGTAATAAATATATGCTCTCTTTTTATATTATGAACTCTTGATATATGCATTATATATATAATTTGTACATTTACTGATAAAATCAGAATGAGTTAAAGTATTTATAAAATCTGCTTCATCTTTTTCTTTTTCCTGTGGCAAAGAAAAATATATAGGTTAAAAAGCCCCAAAGCTGGCCATAGGCCGGCTTTGGGGTATACAAATACAAAAAGAAGTGAAATCTAATCAAAAACAGCCAAGCTGTAAAAAAAGGAGTGCGGCCCTTGAAAAGGCTATGGTGAAAAAAGATGTGAAATCCAAGGTGGCGGCCAAGAAATGGCTGTGATGGTAGGTTAATGGTAAAAATTTTAATAACAACAATTCAGGTGAATTTTGTGCCAATTGACCAAGCGGCACCAAATTCACCTGAATTGTCGTTATTAAAATTTTACCATTAACCTACCATCACAGCCATTTCTTGGCCGCCACCTTGGATTTCACATCTTTTTTCACCATAGCCTTTTCAAGTGCCGCACTCCTTTTTTTACAGCTTGGCTGTTTTTGATTAGATTGACTTATCTCCTTTGACCTAGAAATCTTAATCAGTTCTCTGATGACTGAAAGGTTTTAGCATTATCACACATCAACGTTGCTGGCAGCCCTCGTCGACTGGAAAATCTTCTTATAGCCAATAAAAAAGAATCTACTCCCATATTTGGGGTGAGCTCAAGATGATTAGCCCTCGTCGACGCACAAGTAAACAGACCATAGATATTAGAGTACAGACATATGTATACTTTCTCACTGACATTCTTCTCTGAAATATACAGGGACCCAGCAAAGTCAACACCTGTGTGAGTAGTAAATGGTGGCTGGTCTGAAACTCGTTCATTTGGTAAGTCTGGTGCTGTAACTGAGGAGTATGATGGTCCTTCAAGCTTACGGCAAACAGTGCAAGACTTTACAACTCTTCTGACGACTTGGCATCCCTTCAGGATCCAAAAACGTTCTCGTAAATAAGTTAGAGTGTCTGCAACACCACTATGCTTTACATTCTGATGAGCCCACAAGACCAACAGTTTTACAAAATAATCATCATGTGGTAATATGGCTGGGTTCTTGCTCAGTAGACACAGAGACGAATTGTTGAGCCGACCTTTACAACGTAAAACTTCCTGGTTATCTAAAAACAGCCCATATTGCTTGACTAGTAGAGGACACGGACCTGAGCAAGAACGGAAATATTGGATTTCACGAGCAAAAAAACTACGTTGTATAGACTTAATCCATAATAGCTCTGATTGATTCATTTCACTATGAGATATGAAAGGTTCAAATGAGTTGGTTTGTTTCCTGCACTTCTTAATGAACCGAGTCACATAGGAGGTTACACGCAATAATCGATTTAAGCCTCCATATTTCTTGCAATCAATCAACTCCTTAATAGACTGACACACAAAGGTTGAACTCGTGGAGACCAAGGAAAGAGTAATTGGGGTTATGTTCTTTACCATCTCCATCTGTGCTTCATGATTGAGGTCATACACTTCAATGGTTGGCCAGTTTGTAGTTGATTCCCTCAGGAAGTGCGGTCCTTGCCACCACAATACTTGGTCAATCAACTCTGAAGCCATGCTGCCCCTTGAAGGAAAATCAGCCGGATTTAATCTTCCAGAACAATGTCTCCACAACTCTCGATCACTAAGCTGACGGATCTCATCAACTCTGTGTTGCACGTACTGTTTCCATACCTTGTCATTACGGATCCAACAAAGTGCAGTCATGGAATCCACCCAAAAAAACTGACCATTGAGATTGGAAATCAAGCCTTGGACAACCTTAGTAAGCCTCGCAAGAATCAATGCTCCCAATAGCTCAAGTTGTGGAATTGTTTGTTTCTTAAGGGGAGCAACCTTGGTCTTGGATGCTACTAATCTCATTGATACACTTTTATCAGAGTAGCGAGTTCTTAAGTACAATACAGCCGCATAGGCATGTTCTGAAGCGTCACTGAACCCATGGAGCTCAACTCTTTCTGGGCGCTTCCCTAATACAAAATAACATCTGGGTACCACAACCATATTCAAGGTATTCAAGCTCTCTAATAGTTGATTCCACTTATGAGCCAGGTCTGGCGGGAGAGGATCATCCCAATGGGATTTGTTAACACAAAGACTTTAGTGTTTGAAACATTACCTTCAGAAGAATAACAAATGGACTAAGAAAACCCATTGGATCCAAAATGGCAGCAGTCACACGCAGTACCGTTCGTTTGTTGGATGGCAAGCCTCTTGCATGAGCCTGTAACTCCCCAAAGCAGAATCTAAATTCATCAGGCTCATGAAACCATTGAATTCCAAGTAGATTGTCTGAATGAGGTTCTAATTCCTTCACCCTATCAAACTCCAATTTGGGTTTCTGATTATTCTGCTCTGATTTAATCATCGTTAACAAAGAAGGAGAATTGGAATTCCATTTGCGCAAGTTAAAACCACCATCTGACATCACTGATTTAGCTGTCTTGTATAACTTAAAGGCATTACCAATAGTATCAGCCCCAGCAATGAGATCATCAACATACAAGGACCGCTCTATACACTGGCACAGTTCAGGCTGACTGTCATGGTACTTATGAGTGTGGTGAGCAATTACAGCTCCTAGAATGGCTGGTGATGGTCGCATCCCAAAAACTAAACGGGTAAATCTAAATTGAACAACTTCACTATCTTCACGGTGAGGGTCCTTGAACCAAAGAAAACGCAACATGTCTCTGTCAGAATCACTAATGCCAATCATGAGAAAGGCCTTCTCTATATCTGCAGTTAATGCTATCAAATGACTACGAAATCGTACCACAACGTCAAATAATCTGGGAATAAGGTTAGGCCCTGTTTGTAAGCAATCATTCAAAGATAATCCAGACTCTTTTAATTTGGCAGACCCATCATATACTACTCTGACCTTAGTAGTGCTCCGCCCCTTCCGTATAACAGGATGGTGGGGCATGTAATGAATAGAACCCTTCTCCTTGTTAGTTTGTTGCATGGGAATTCTCTCAATTATACCCCTTTCTAACTGATCTTGTATAACGCAATCATATTCACGAACAATGTCAGGATTCTTAAGCAATCTTTTATGAAGTAATTTCAAACTACTAAAACAAGGATCACGATTATCAGAAAGCTTAACATGGTCCCCTATCCAAGGTAAGCCTACCTCATAGCGATTGCCCTTAAATTTCAACCCTTGTAGAAAAATGTCATCTGAAGGGGCATTCTCAATACATTCAATACCAAGAGTCTCAACTTCCCAAAATTTCTTAAGAGCAGTAACAAGTTGGTCATCCTGGGATTCAGAAGAACTCGATTCATTAAAATAACTAATAGCAAGATTGGAATGAGTATGGGCCAATTCCTCAGTAACAGCAGTCTCAGCAGGTCCTGATATAAGCCAGCCCAATGTACTACAAACAGCTTTAAGTCCTCTTTCAGTACGAATAATCTCCCCGGTCACAAGGGACCAATAGAAGTCTGAGCCTACGAGAATGTCAATGTGGTTCTGACCTGGTGAGACCTGGCAATCAGCCAATTCGAGCTCATTCAACACGGGATAAGCACTAAGGTCAACAGGACTGGGTAGTGCAGAGCATATAGTTGGAAAGCTTAATGCATTAATACAATACAAGTTCTCACTCCCAGGTTTCCGCAAATACACTCTAACAACATCACAATTCTGTGTTTTAAACTTACTATAACCGAAGGTGTTGAGGTTGAGCTTCTCCTTTCTGATGGGTGACAGTCCAAGTCTTGTCTTCAATGAGTCTGTGATGTAGGAGCGTTGGCTACCATTATCAAAGAGTATCCTCACATTCTCAATGCTGGTTTCACTTCCATTAGTAGCTTCAGCCCGTGCGGTCTGTAGTGAAACCAATTGCCTGCTCTTCACAGTGTTAATAGTATTAGCAGTGGTGTCTTCAACTGGTGTAACCTGTTCCACATTATGGTCATGTTGGTTTGTTGTTTGTGGTTCACACAAGGACTGGTGGTGTCTACGATGACAATAACGACAGTTTCTGTGAGATTCACAGTCCCGAACCCTATGACTAGACTTCAAACAAACAAAGCATCTCCCCATTCTTATTAAGACTTCCTTACGATCTTTCACACTGACTACCTTCTTACATGAAGCTGAGTAATGTGCCTCACCACAATACACACATTTGACAGTATAGTTATTAGTTACTAAAGAGTTAGCAGTAGGATTAAAGCCACCAACATGTGTCTTAGGGTGAACAACACTCTTCTGTGATAAGATTCTGGCCCCTTCACTAGTTTCCCTGGCTTCAACTTCTGTAAGAATAGTGCTCATCAGGTGATTAATCTCCCTGTTTAACCGTGATACGACAACAGTTAAATGCTAAGGAACAGACATTACAGACCCTTAATCGTGATATCTTGAACCACTTTTGACTACTCCATTGGATCCCATACAATCTCGTGGTCCCAGAAGGTGAAGTACCTTGGTGTTATTATTAACTCGAAACTTAAGTGGAATGATCAGGTCAATATATTGTCAATAAAGCTACCAAGTGTCTGAATCGTATACGTCGTGCTATGTTTGGTTGTACACAAGCTGCTAAAATTGGTGCCTACAAAGCTCTAGTTAGACCTCACTTAGAGTACGCTTGTGCAGTATGGTCTCCATACACAGCTCAAGATATTAGTTTACTGGAGTCTGTACAACATAGGGCTGCACGCTGGATCAAAAGTTTTTGGGATTCATCTACTAATAAATGGTCCAAATCTTCAATTATTTGTGTCAATGAACTGGGATGGCCCTCACTCAAAGCACGTCGTGACTATATATCTATTTGGACTCTGTATTCCATCTTCCATAAGAGAACAGCCATTGATTTATCTAAATACTTTCAATTTAACACACTATCTACTAGATCTCATTCCTTAACTTTAAACCTTGTGTGTTCTACGATCAATGCATTTAGGCACTCATTCTTTGTGGCTGTGCCATTTCTATGGAACTTCTTACCTCCAACAATTTTGTCACAGCCAACTGCAGGCAGTTTTAAGCATAAGCTTAAACATTTTCTGTTTTGTAAATAGCTATCTAATCCAAAACAGCCAAGCTGTAAAAAAGTGTGCGGCCCTCAGAAAGGCTATGGTGAAAAAAGATGTGAAATCCAAGGTGGCGGCCAAGAAATGGCTGTGATGGTAGGTTAATGGTAAAAATTTTAATAACGACAATTCAGGTGAATTTTTGTGCCGCTTCACAAAATTTACCTGAATTGTCATTATTAAAATTTTTACCATTAACCTACCATCACAGCCATTTCTTGGCCGCCACCTTGGATTTCACATCTTTTTTCACCATAGCCTTTCTGAGGGCCGCACACTTTTTTTACAGCTTGGCTGTTTTGGATTAGATTTCATTTCTTTTTGTATTTGTATACCCCAAAGCCGGCCTATGGCCAGCTTTGGGACTTTTTTAACCTATGTTTTTTTTCTTTACTACAGGAAGAAGAAAAGATGAAGTAGATGTACTTTAAATATTTTATCAGTAAATGTACAAATTATATATATAATACATATGGGACCGGATTTGCGAAAAGGGGCCTTCCATACACATCCAATTTGCCAACTTTGACAATTGATAACTTCAGAATGGAAAGAGCTATTGCCTTGAAATTTGGGCAGTGGTGATTTCTTTGCAGCTGAACTCTCCACATGATGATTTCTTTGTAGCTGAACTCTCTACAAGATAATTTCTTCTAGCTGATCTCTCTACAGGGAGATTTGTTTGTAGCTGAACTATCTACAAGGTAACTTCTTCTAGCTGATCTCTCTACAGGGTGATTTGTTCGTAGCTGAATTCTGTACAGGTGATTTGTTTGCAGCTGAGCTCTTTACAAAATGGTTTCTTTGTAGCTGAACTCTCTACAAAGTAACTTCTTCTAACTGATCTTTCTACAGGGTGATTTGTTTGTAGCTGAACTATCTACAATGTAATTTCTTCTAGCTGATCTCTCTACAGGGTGATTTGTTTGTAGCTGAATTCTGTACAGGTGATTTGTTTGCAGCTGAGCTCTTTACAGAATGGTTTCTTTGTAGCTGAACTGTCTACAAAGTAACTTCTTCTAACTGATCTTTCTACAGGGTGATTTGTTTGTAGCTGAACTATCTACAAGGTAATTTCTTCTAGCTGATCTCTCTACAGGGTGATTTGTTTGTAGCTGAATTCTGTACAGGTGATTTGTTTGCAGCTGAGCTCTTTACAGAATGGTTTCTTTGTAGCTGAACTCTCTAAAAGGTAACTTCTTCTAACTGATCTCTCTATACAGGGCAATTTGTTTGTGGCAGAATTTTCTACAGGGTGATTTCTTTGCAGCTGAACTCTCTACATGGTGGTTTCTTTGTAGCTGAACTCTCTACAAGGTAACTTCTTCTAGCTGATCTCTCTACAGGGTGATTTGTTTGTAGCTGAACGATCTACAAGGTAACTTCTTCTAGCTGATCTCTCTACAGGGTGGTTTCTTTGTAGCTGAACTCTCTAAAAGGTAACTTTTCTAGCTGATGTCTCTACAAGGTGGCTAGTTAGTAGCTGAACTCTCTACATGGTGGTTTCTTTGTAACTGAACTTTCTACAAGGTGACTTCTTCTAGCTGATTTTTCAATAGGGTGATTTGTTTGTAGCTTCACTCTCTACAAGGTAACTTCTTCTAGCTGATCTCTCTACAGGGAGATTTGTTTGTAGCTGAACTCTCTACAGGTGATTTGTTTGAAGCTGAACTTTCTAAATGATGGTTTCTTTGTAGCTGAACTCTCTACAAGTTAACTTCTTCTAGCTGATCTCTCTACAGGGTGATTTGTTTGTAGCTGAATTCTGTACAGGTGATTTGTTTGCAGCTGAGCTCTTTACAGAATGGTTTCTTTGTAGCTGAACTCTCTACAAGGTAACTTTTCTAGCTGATGTCTCTACAAGGTGGCTAGTTTGTAGCTGAACTCTCTACATGGTGGTTTCTTTGTAACTGAACTTTCTACAAGGTGACTTCTTCTAGCTGATTTTTCAATAGGGTGATTTGTTTGTAGCTTCACTCTCTACAAGGTAATTTCTTCTAGCTGATCTCTCTACAGGGAGATTTGTTTGTAGCTGAACTCTCTACAGGTGATTTGTTTGAAGCTGAACTTTCTAAATGATGGTTTCTTTGTAGCTGAACTCTCTACAAGTTAACTTCTTCTAGCTGATCTCTCATACAGGGTGATTTGTTTGCAGCTGAGCTCTTTACAGAATGGTTTCTTTGTAACTGAACTTTCTACAAGGTGACTTCTACAAGCTGATTTTTCAATAGGGTGATTTGTTTGTAGCTTCACTCTCTACAAGGTAATTTCTTCTAGCTGATCTCTCTACAGGGTGATTTGTTTGTAGCTGAATTCTGTACAGGTGATTTGTTTGCAGCTGAGCTCTTTACAGAATGGTTTCTTTGTAGCTGAACTCTCTAAAAGGTAACTTCTTCTAACTGATCTCTCTATACAGGGCAATTTGTTTGTGGCAGAATTTTCTACAGGGTGATTTCTTTGCAGCTGAACTCTCTACATGGTGGTTTCTTTGTAGCTGAACTCTCTACAAGGTAACTTCTTCTAGCTGATCTCTCTACAGGGTGATTTGTTTGTAGCTAACGATCTACAAGGTAACTTCTTCTAGCTGATCTCTCTACAGGGTGGTTTCTTTGTAGCTGAACTCTCTAAAAGGTAACTTCATCTAACTGATCTTTCTACAGGGCAATTTGTTTGTGGCTGTATTTTCTACAGGGTGATTTGTTTGCAGCTGAACTCTCTACATGGTGGTTTCTTTGTAGCTGAACTCTCTACAAAGTAATTTCTTCTAGTTGATCTCTCTACAGGGTGATTTGTTTGTAGCTGAATTCTGTACAGGTGATTTGTTTGCAGCTGAGCTCTTTACAGAATGGTTTCTTTGTAGCTGAACTCTCTACAAGGTAACTTCTTCTAACTGATCTTTCTACAGGGCAATTTGTTTGTGGCAGAATTTTATACAGGGTGATTTCTTTGCAGCTGAACTCTCTACATGGTGGTTTCTTTGTAGCTGAACTCTCTACAAGGTAACTTCTTCTAGCTGATCTCTATACAGGGTGATTTGTTTGTAGCTGAACTCTCTACAAGTTAACTTCTTCTAGCTGATCTCTCTACATGGTGATTTGTTTGTAGCTGAATTCTATATAGGTGATTTGTTTGCAGCTGAGCTCTTTAAATAATGGTTTCTTTGTAGCTGAACTCTCTCAAGGTAATTTCTTCTAGCTGATGTCTTTACAGGGTCACTAGTTTGTAGCTGAATTCTCTACATGGTGGTTTCTTTGTAACTGAACTCTCTACAAGGTAACTTTTTCTAGCTCATCTTTCTACAGGGTGATTTATTTGTAGCTGAATTCTTTACAGGTGATTTGTTTGCAGCTGAGCTCTTTAAAGAATGGTTTCTTTGTAGCTGAACTATCTACAAGGTAACTTCTTCTAGCTGAAGTCTCTACAAGGTCACTGGTTTGTAGCTGAGCTCTCTACATGGTGGTTTTTTTGTAACTGAACTCTCTACAAGGTGACCTCTTCTAGCTGATCTTTCTACAGGGTGATTTGTTTGAAGCTGAACTCTCTACAAGGTAACTTCTTCTAGCTGATCTCTCTACAGGGAGATTTGTTTGTAGCTGAACTCTCTACATGATGGTTTCTTTGTAGCTGAACTCTCTACAAGATAACTTCTAGCTAATCTCTCTACAGGGAGATTTGTTTGTAGCTGATCTTTCTACAGGGTGATTTGTTTGAAGCTGAACTCTCTACAAGGTAACTTCTTCTAGCTGATCTCTCTACAGGGAGATTTGTTTGTAGCTGAACTCTCTACATGATGGTTTCTTTGTAGCTGAACTATCAACAAGGTAACTTCTTCTAGCTGATCTCTCTACAGGGTGATTTGTTTGTAGCTGAATTCTGTACAGGTGATTTGTTTGCAGCTGAGCTCTTTACAGAATGGTTTCTATGTAGCTGAACTCTTTACAAGGTAACTTCTTCTAGCTGATGTCTCTACAGGGTCACTAGTTTGTAAATGAATTCTCTACATGGTGGTTTCTTTGTAACTGAACTCTCTACGAGGTAACTTCTTCTAGCTGATTTTTCTATAGGGTGACTTGTTTGTAAACAAATTCTCTACATGGTGGTTTCTTTGTATCTGAACTCTCTACATTGTGGTTTCTTTGTAGCTGAACTCTACAAGGTGATTTCTTCTAGCTGAATTATCTCTTTCTATAGTTGCATAAATTCCCTACAAGGTAACTTCTTCTAGCTGATCTCTCTACAGGGTGAATTGTTTGTGGCTGATCTCTCTACAGGGTGGCTTGTTTGTAGCTGATCTCTATACAGGTTACTTGTTTCTAGCTGATCTCTTGAATTCTCTTCGGGTGACTGCTCTATTAGGATGACTGCTCTATTAGGATGACTGCTCTATTAGAGTATCTCGATCTCGCACTTGCTACACTAAGTTGGATTTCGTGTTATAACTCCGTGGTTTTAAGTCTGATTCTTCTACACCATTGAAGAGCCTTTCTAAGATGATAACTCCATCTGTACAGCGATTTTCAAAGCATTACCCCAAGCGGTTTACCTGGTAGGCGTGGCAAGCAGTCGTTTTTTATTAGCTAATCTCGATTGCGTAATTGTTACACACTGTTGGTTTTTTCGTTGTATCTTCCTGGTTTTTAGCTCGATTTCTTTCAAACCACAAAAGGTTTGAGGTTCAATAGTTAACCTATTCACCCACCGATTTTCAGCTTCTTCCCATACGCGGTTTACCCTGTAGGCGTGACAACATATTGGTGTTAATTTTCGTGAATAATCGCTCATAACTCTTTGCCTGTTTATCGTATTCCAGCCAAAGTTGGTACCGAGATGCGCCTTTATATCCCCCTTCTGTGTGCCAAATTTCAAGGCAATCGGATATGGCGTGCGAGTTTTATAGCAGTTTTTGTAAGTGTGCGACAAGAAAAAGAAAAATAAGAAGAAAAAAACGAAGAAACTGAGCCAATTTTTGAAGTCGCATATCTCGGGAACGCGCGAAGCGATTTCGCTCAAATTTGGAATGTGGAGTGCTGCAGTTGGGGGGCATGTCCACAGCAAAAATCGTCTTGTTTCATCAAGGAAGCACAGAGCTACGGAGGTGCGAAAATTGCGTTTTCTTTCTTCCTGTCAATATACTCACGGGTGTTACGCGCCGGCTTCTTGGGCCGCACGACACACTACCGTGTGTCTTGATACCTTGCTGTAAGAATGCAAACTCCAGATGTGGTGGAGACTGAGGGTTTCCGATGGATATCTAAGGATTAGTGTTGTTTTAGTTAACTATGACTAAACCTGAAGTACTTTTAGTAAGACATATATATATATGTGTTTTAGTTAATCAAAACTAAAAGCAACTTCATAATATATTAATTAAACTAAAACTCTAAATCTATAGCTAAAACGCAACAGAATAATTTACCAGTACTAAATCTAAAACTAAAAAGAATTAAGATAACTAAAACCAAAAGATTTTCTTATGTACAGCTAAAACTATAATTGGGTTTTTATAATTTTACTAAAACTATAATTAAAAGATTTTCACATCTTTTAACTAAAACTAAAATGACACAGAAATATAGCTAACCTTAACTAAATCAATAACTAAAAGGAATTAGGAAAGATTACTAAAACTATACCTAAAATAAATTGACGAAACTGGCCATGACTATAACTAAAACTAAAATTCCTTACTAAAACAACACTGCTATGGATGATGTTATGTTTTCAGCAAAGCCTCACTATGCAGTTTTGATTGTAAGGTGGAGCTGCCAGTGAGCAGCCCATAGATTTATATACTGTTTAGTCCTACGTACTGCATTCACTTAATGATTATAAATGATTTAGTAGTAGAATGTTGAACAGCATCCTGAATATCATATTATTTGAATATCCAATGTTGTATAAATAATAATGCACTTGAAAGCTGAGCCCTACTTATAACTGCATTGCATGTTCTCTATATTAGTGAGTGTAGTTACGTACATTGAAAATAATAAATATTATTGTGCTTAATGTTTGTTGAAGTTTGATAATTGGTATAAAGGTGATATAATCATATAATGAACAATGCTACATTATCGGTACAATGTATAGTTTATGTAGGTGTGTGTCAAGTTTTTTGTGTATGTTGTATGTTGTGGAAGCACCCTTGTACAGGCTTAGCCTTTGGTGCAGCCATGATGTATATAGCTTGGCAGCATCCAGTTTGGTAGCTATGCATGGATATCACATCTTTTCTGTGTTTTTTTCTACAAGAACAAATAGAAACACCATCAAATAAATGAATTCCAATATTTATGCATATAGATATCACATCTTTTTCTTTGCTTTTTTTCTACAAGAACAAAGAGAAGCACTATCAAATAAATCAATTCCATTATTATTACACAATGAACTAATAACTTGTAAGTAATATGAACTGTATGCGTGCATGCATGTGTAGCTATACACTGAATGTTCTAATAGGGTGACTGTTCTATTAGAATATCTCGATCTCGCATTTGCAACACGTAGTTGGGTTTCGAATCATAACTCAGTGGTTTGTAATCCAATTCTTCTGTACTACTGGAAGGACTTTCCATGATGATTATTCCAGCTACATACTGATTTTCAGCTCATTGCTCTAAGCGGTTTGCCTGGTAGATACGAAAACTAATAGTTTTTTATTCATAAAAATCGATTGCGTAATTTTGACACAGGTCGGGTTTTGTGTCATATCTCCGTGGTCTTTATTCCGATTCCTTTCAAACCACAAAAAGGCACTCCTACGATGGTTGCTCCATCTACATATCAATTTTCAACTGATTCCTCAAAGGAGTTTACCCTGTAGGCGTGACAGACCTTCGACCTTATTTTACGCAAATAATCGGTCATAACTCCGTGAATGTTCATCGAATTCCTACCAAAGTTGGTACACAGATCCGCCTTAATGAGCCCTTTAAGTGTGCCAAATTTCAGCCCGATCCGAGCACGCATTCGTGTTTTATGGCGGATTTTGCGAATGTGAGAAATGAAGTAGAAGAAAAAAACGAAGAAATTAAAACGAAATTTTGTTCGCTCGTATCTCGGAAATGGCTGGAGCGATTTTCTTCAAATTTGGTGTGTAGACTCCCCTTACCGGCCGGCACCTCTCTAGCAAATTTGGTTCCAATCGGATAAGGGATCACAGAGCTACATAGGTGTGAAAATTGCGTTTTCTTTCTTCCTGTTAATATACTCACGGGTGGCACGCCGGCTTCTTGGGCCGCACGACACACTACCGTGTGTCTTGATATCATTTCTTATATGTAATTTGTATTGATTTGTTTGTGTATATGTATGTATGTTCTGTGTATGTATGTATGCTCTGTATGTGTATATGTATGTATGTTCTGTGTTGGGGACCACCTAGTACAGGCTAACTAGCCTTTTGTGGAACCCTTCTTTGGAAAAATTGATAATAATAATAATAAATAATAATAACCTGTGTTCATTGGAAGAAATTGAAACAGAGGTAAATGACGCTGAAACTGTGGTAGCCAAGATAATAGACTATAAGCGTCGAATTGACGTAGCCTTACAACCGCTGTCTGCCGGCGCACCCCACACAGTTAGTACCACCCCAGCTGTTGTTGTTGCATCACCACCTGGAGCTGTTGCAAAAACGCGTCTACCCAAATTGAGTTTGGCTAAGTTCAAAGGTGATGTCACTGCTTGGGTATCCTTTTGGGATTCATTTAAGTCTGCGAAAACAGCGAAATATAAAAAAATTGACAAGTTCAATTACCTGCATTCTTTGCTTGAGGGTGCTGCTGCCTTAATCATTCAAGGGCTCAGTCTAACAGAAGCCAACTATGATTCAGCTATAGAATTATTGAAGAAGAGATTTGGCAACACTAAACAGATTATTGCTACCCATACGGAAGAAATCTTCAGACTTCTTGCTTGTATTGGAGATCGTGCCCAGCCTTTGAGACGATTATATGACAAGATGATGGTTCACATACGTGGGTTGAAATTCCTGGGCATTGAAACTACCCAGTATGGCAGTGTGCTCATTCCTGTCCTCATGTCCAAACTACCAGATGGAGTACGTCTAAGAGTGGCTAGAGAGAATCGAGAGGAAACCTGTCGATCTGTTCAGTGGTTAGTGGTTCTGTGGCCGCTAGAGTGTCGGTTTCTTTAGTTAGCTTCGTTACGACTCCACGGTGTGATCCTCTAACGGTCTTCAATCGATCCAAGTTTCGAGTCACTCATGCTTGCTCTCGATCTCTAAGGCGTGAATGAATCTAAAAATAAAACTACGAGAATACACAGTTCAGTCTTATCAGTACTTCACCTCTACTGGTGCCGTTTAAATGCCCCGGCACAAAGGATTCTGCGTGTAGGGGGCTTCAGTGAGTTTCTTGCCCCACGTTGGGCGCCACTTGTCACGAAAGTGGTACTAATTGAAAACCTCTCAACGAATTGAACTGGAACAAGCCAACGATATTCACGCCACTTAACACTTCAAACCACTCAAACGTGTTAATCGCTTCAACTGATAACTTAAACACACACGTGACAGCATTACACAATTCATCAGTTACATCATTGAATAAACCTAGCCTAACCTAATTACAAAAACAAAGATAAAATAAATGTTACACTTATATCTGCTTGAACACCAGCTAGTTTCAAGGTTTCCAGAGTAGTACAAGATGATAACAAATGAACAAGTTTACTAACAACATCAAGTGTAAAGTGATGAAAACTAAAATTCAAATACTTTAGCCTCTTTACTTTGCTAAGGCTGCCAACAATAGTAGACAATCCAAATTCATTGATAGTACAGTGAGAAAACTCAAAAGTTTCAAGGCCATTGTTCCAGTTACAGAGATTTACTATGTGTCCGGCAGCAATACTAGTAATGATATTGTAGCTGAAGTTGACATGTTTCAAGCTCTTTAGCTTAGCACTCCCTATTTGCAGCTGAGTACTAGTGTCTGATAGAACGCATCCAGCAATTTCCAGATAATAATTTTATATATCATCGCTGAAAATGCTTTAATTAGGTTTCTCATTTTGATATTATTTATGTTCAGATATTCTAAACCATTGAAACTTGTAAAAACTTTTACTAGTTCAGTCTCTGGTATCTCACAATATGCTAAACTAAGACCTTTAAGATTTGTGTTATAGGAAACTGTGTCTCCTAGAATGGCAGCTGCCTCACTACTAAAAACACATCTTTCAATGTAAAGGAATTTCAATGAAGCAAACTTGTTTAAATTATTGCTGAGCTTGTAAAACTCAGTTTCAAATAAGAAAAGTGCATTTGCATGAAAAAACTGTAAACATACAAGGCAGTTGAACAAACTTGATATATTCTCTACTACAACAGGATCAGTAATGGGAGTAGAGCTGAAATATATGACCTTGCAATTCTTCAGGTGTCTGAGTGCTACAGTAATTTCTTTTGTTCCATCTTGCTGAAGAGTACATTGTGGCATTAATAGATGTTCAATAGCAGGATTTGCATACAAGAAATTAGTAATTTCAAGAGCTTCCCTATTTGTGATACTACTGTACTATATATGAGAAGTTATATTTAAAAATTTTACTGAAGATTTTTCTTGCAGCTGTTTAATTATGTCCTCTTCTGGAATTTCACCATAAAACTCAAAACGTTCTAAATTTGAATTGCAACAAAGTGTGTTTATTATAGCCTTAATAAAGTTTGTTGAAACACAAGTGACATTTATACCGAAGTACTTCAGTCTGGTAATTTTACTAGAAGCATTTAAAACTGCTAGCAACCCTTTTTCTCGAAGATTACAAGATGCCAAGTTTAAGTATTCAAGTTCACTGTTATTTAAAATTACACCAGCTATTTTTTGTGTTCTATCATCAGTATCAAGCTTCATGCTGAGATACTTTAGTGAAGTTAATTCTTTAAAAGCAGAAGCTACTTTTGCAGCTAAAGTTTCTGCTAAAGCACAACCAGACAAATCTAATTGCTCTAGAGAACTGGTGGAAGCAATCATGTCTGCTATATTACAGGCTGATTTGTATGAAACTGTATTATGACTAATATCTATATACTTAATTGATACATTTTGCAAACTCTCAACAATGGCATTCAATCCATCCTCTTCTAATTGAGTGTTTCATAGATTATTTTAGCAGTTTTCCCAAACACAAACTAACATGATGAGAAATAATATTAGAGCTTAAGTTTATACACTGTAGTCGACTGATGTTTGCACCCATTGCTCCAATTACTTTCACATAGGCTACTTCAGACATGCTGCAACCAGTCAACTCAATGTGCTCTAAGTTAGAATTGTTGGGCATAAACTTTTGGGTATGACCTGTATTGTTGGACATAAACTTTTGGGTATGACCCACCCATTGCTTGTCTATGCAGATGCTAAATTTCAGTACATTTTACAATTAAGCATTTTCATGGCTTTTCCAATATATTTCTAAATTTGGTTTATTTGTCAGGTTCTTTGAGTGTGATATGATTGGTAATCTCCCATTAACAGCTGAATTCCTGGAGGCAATTAAAAAAAAACGCATGACTCAAGACAAGCCTCTTTTCTAAGCAAACAAACGGTTAAACCCCTTGGAAACCATATATCACTATGTTCCCCATGGACCAAGGGATACAACTATATGCAATTTGTTGCCATAGCAGCAACCACATATACATTACAATATTTTATAACTTCGTATTTTTATATGCAAACGATAAAACCATACTTGACACAGTTATTCTAACTTTAGACAGCTAACAACAAACCTTACTTCATCACAACTGCGTTGTATACGCCGACGGGTGAAGCGCTTCATTTCCCTGAGAGCGGAAGGTGATGTTTCAGGTAAGCGTATTCAGCCATAGATTTTTGATACGATTGCCGTACGCGCATGCGTAAATACTCATGCAATAACAATGGCGTCGTCACGTTTCACAAATTCAGTGTGATGATAGAGGTCATAGCAGCAAAGGAACGATCAATGACGGAGCGATTTCTTAGGGGGAAGTATGAAACAAACGAGTCTATCGAAGTAGATCAATGGTATCGTGATGTTTACGTGAGTGAATGGACGTATTTGTATTGGTTATTGTTTACTGGCTAATATAGATTAGTATACAAGCAATTAGCATTTGTTACAAAACATTATATGCAAAACAATAAAGTGCTGCGTACTAGTTACTACAGTTGGGCTAGCTAGTGTTCCAGTATTCTACCTTTGTGTGATAAAGTTTGAAACATTCCCTATCGTCACTTACACATAAATGTACATTACAGTAAGAACATTTAAATCGAGTTTCATGCCTCAGTTCACTTCTAGAAAGATGTTGCTTGTTCCTTGTCATGTTGCACACTACACATTCAAGTTTCTTTGTCTGTTGTATAGGCCAGTGACCAAGATTCAAGTTCAGTCGTGTTTCACTATGCTCCCCACTCCGCTGACGACCAGCTCGTTGCCGGAAACGATAAGGTCCGATTAGCTGATTGGCTACTGCAATGCGGAAGCTAAGATAACTTCGCTTTCGTCGACTTGGATAACCAGCATACAGTGATGGATTGGAGTATCTCTCTAAGATGTAAGCATTGTAAAGAGCACATTCTATCAGGTGAGCAAAAACTCTTTTCCACCACTTGCGGGATCTTCTCCCCACATTATAGTATCCTATATGCTGATCACTGCGATCCACCCCTCGCATGTACTGCTGATAATCAGGTAGCAGTGGCGGACAAGGAACATCACTTGATGTCCCATCAGGATTAGTACGTCGGACTGTCTCTCCATGTGATGCCCCGTCATGAAAGGTTGATAGAAAATAGACAAGTCTTCGATCATACCATGCTGCTGCAAGGAGTGGACCATTTGATAGGTAATTATAGTATCCCCTATCTTCCCTTGTCCTTCTAATTATTGACTTAGGAAACCCTGTTCTGTTTGTTCGAGCTGTCCCACAAGCGTTGTTCTGATCTTCATACAGGGCCATGTACAGGCGAGGGCTGGTATAATAATTGTCGGTGTAAACTTCATGCCCTTCAAGTCCATCCATAAGTTCCAGTACAACTCTTGAACAAAGCCCAACATCAAGGTTTGACTCCATGTTTTTGCCTGTGTATATTTGCATTCTGTATATGTACCCATTTGTTGCATCACACAACACAAACACTTTTATCCCCCACTTTGTAGGCTTGTTCTTCATATATTGCTTGAAGTTGAGACGACCCTTGAAAGGAATCATAGCCTCATCTACAGTCACAGCCTGGTGAGGTGTGTAATTGGAAGCACATTGGGCAGTGACCAAGTTCAGCAAGTTTCTCACTTTGAAAAGTTTGTCATGTCGTGGATGCCCTGCTGGATGTTGCTGTCTATTATCAGCAAGATGAAGGAAACGGTAGATCTGGAGAAACTTGTCTCTACTCATTATTTCTGAGATACCAGGAGTACTCAGGATCTCCTCATCAACCTGCCAGTACATGTCAAGGTGTGGCAAGTGTAAGATCCCCATCATTATGAGCATTCCAATAAATGCCTTCATTTCTTCACAGGTGACATCTTTCCACGGTCTTGCATATTGCCGACAGGGAAACCGCAAAGCAGCATAACTATTGGTTTCAGTGACCAGCAAGTCCCAAACATCATCAGTAAAGTACAAATAAAATAAATCAACTGGCCTTGTGTTTGGTGGAAATCGTACATTTGGACCAGGAGTTGGTGAGTAGCTAAATTTAGTGTGTGTGGGCTCTATATTCTCCCACTCTCCAGGTAGAAAAGTTACTCCAGCTGCTCTTCCATCACCAGGTATGGTCCCATGTCCCCTACCAGTACCACGACCACGTCCTCTGCCACGTCCACGTCCTCTACCAAGACTAGTTGTTCTACTCCGACTACGCTCCCTGCCACGACCACGTCCTCTGCTGTCACTGCGACGTACACCACGTCCATGCCTGGCACTGTCAGTAGGTCCTACACCACCACCACCTCTTGTTGTACCCCGTCCTCGTCTATGTGCACGTGCTGCTCCTCGAGCTGCTGTGGTGGCACGGGTTGGTCGATCAGGTGATGTTGGTATGAAGTCATCATCGGAAGTGTCACTATCAGTAGGATTAAGTCGTCGTTGCTTGGGAGAACTTGGGTGTTCTGAACTGGATTGCTGCAGAGGAATACAAAGATTTATTTGCATTATGTAGTCACTCATAAATAATTTTACTTAGCCACAACTTGTATTTTTTTATCTATTGTCTGTATGTTTTCTATTTGTATGCTTGTATGTATTCTATCTCTTTTCACCAGTGCATATTTATCATCAACCATTTATACCTTAGTTGTCACCTATTCATATCTATGTGAAATCACTTACACTTTCATCTCTATCATTGTGATCACTCATACTTCCTGTCCTACTGATGGCTTCACTTTGTTCGCTGGAAGCATCATCAAACTGTTCTTCATCAACCCTCTCTTCAGTAGTAGCATCGTTCATGTCTTCAGTAGAAGGATTGTCCCTGTCTTCAATATCATCTCTGTCCTCATTCAGGTCGTCAGCAGCATCCCAAGCGTCTGCCACTGGTTCGAGTACAGCTTCAGCCTCCAATTCGCTTCGACGGAGAACAGGCTCGCCCAAGTAGGCATATATCTCTTCTCCTTCATTATCGTCGCTCTCATCACTGCTGAATCCATCATCAAGAAGAGTATCGAGAACGTCTGTTACGGAAAGTCGGGATGCCATTATGTCATTTACGCGCAAAATGCGAATCGCTTTGCGGGAAGGACCATTTATCCTAGTAACCTACGGGGTGTGGTCGTACAAATCTTAGCACACGCGCGTCGGCCCTTATGGAGCTGCTTTATGGTTAAACTAGCGTGCTTTGCCAAATCATGTGGATTTCTAAATCCATGCCGCCATATGGCGGCTACCGCCGTTAATGGGATTTATTAATTAAAGGCACCATATCTAATATGAATTAGTATGAATCAAGCAATTATTGTACAAAGTTTGGTGCTTTTATCAAAGTAGACACTTTTTCACTTAGTCACTCTACTGCAAATACAAAAAATGGTATTATACACATGCACAGCTGATGTTTGGTATAAAAGCTAGTGTAAGTGTATGGCATTGGCATAATTAGCTTTCACATTATTAATTTTTGCAAATTGGTAACACCTCAAGTCTTCATCATAATTATGCGTGATAAATGTTCTATTAGACTTTTGTTCTATTAGAGTATCTCAATCTTATATTTCTTTGGCTTAAGGATGGGTGGGAGTGGGAATATTCCTTCCCCCATATTTGAGGCCATCACTGAGTTGCTTCGGTACCAATATTTAGTATGTTCAAGTATTGTGAATGGCTCTAATGGATTTTGTGAAGGTTGGGAGGAGGATGTGCACTTGCACTCCCATGGACCTGCCCCTGTATTTAGTGAAATTTTTGTTAGTGTAGTAACCAAGAAAGTAAGTCATTTTCTTACAATGCCATTATCGATGAATGTACAATGTGCCAAAAGGCGTTGGGTTATAGGTACATACTTGTAAGCAATGAACTGTCCAGAATGCTACACCAGTTATATAATATTTGTGATCTGATTTTTGAAAAAACAGCTCAGTTGTAGAGAGCTTCATGCATGAAAATAGTAATAACTGGTAACTTGAAGAGCTGAGCAGCCAATAATCAGGCTAATTATAAATGGCAAAGTTTTAATTCCTTGCAAGAATACCTTGGCTGTAAAACAGTTATATACACCCATGAACGTAAAAGTAAGTAACTGCATGGTAATCAAAACAGCTGATATGTAAAGTAGCCAAGAATGAATGTCGTGCAATTAACAAAATTTAACATTGAACCTTTATCATTCAGCTGTGTTTCACATTCATTCTCGCTGCATCCTAAATTCTTATACTGATAATTTAGTTGCTTATTTTAATAGGCAGTGTATATAGCAAAAAGATGGCCAATTTACCAGCCAATTAGTAAGAGTTAATTTAGAATGCAGCAAGAGTGAATATAGAACAAAACTGATTGATAAAACATCAATGTTAATGCTTTTGTTAATTGCAATTAATTGTACATTTTTTGGCTACTTCATATATCAGCTGTTTTGAGATTGCCAGTTACTTTCATGGGTGTACTTGTTTTACAGCCAAGATTTTCTTCCAGGGATTACAACTTTGTTAATAGCTGCTCCAGATATCAACTTTTGAAGTACTAGTTACTTTTGCTTTTATGAGGAGCTGTTTTTACATTGGGTTACAGGTACTTGTAATTTCTTGGACATGTTTTTTTTACAGTGAAGTTTTTTTTGGGATGGATAGTATAATTATAATTGGCGTAACATTTTGAAAAATTTATTACTTGAGCATTGTTTTAAATAATTATGTAGCTAACTTGTCAATATGTGAAGACAATAGTTGATTAATTACTGTGTGTTGGAGTCATTGCAGTTGTGAACACAACAAGTAAATTTCAGGTATACAACACATTTTAGAAATCCTGAGAACAAGTTTTTGAAGTTAATTTATTCTTCATTTCCTCGACTTTCATAAGTTGTTTTCACATATTCATACCTGTGGAATGGTTGGTCCTATCAGAAATGGCATCTTGCTTTAAATTTAATTTAATGATGTAGCAAATCTGTTGAACTTTATTGTAAGTCTGTGCACTATAGCATATGAAAGCTGTTGCAATTTGTATTTTGATAAAGAATTTCAATAAAAATGTGTATGCAGTAAAAATTTTACTTGATGCCATCAATTATCACATTAAAGTTGTATCAAAACTTAATACTATGTAGCTAATGCCTTGTGTAGTGATATTAGTACATAAAGAGAAAAAATATTGGGTGTGAATAATCCTGATTTTTACTTGATGCATACATAGTTATATGTAGCTACATATGCACACTATAAGAGAAATATTTAGTATTTTTTATTGTGCAGTTTGTGTATCCACTATCCAACTCAGACTACTGATTGCTTAATAACATAGCTACTTGTAAGTCTGTCATCCTCTGCACTTGTGTGCTCCTGCTACCAGCTATTCATATAATTTATACCTGGATAAATTAGAGTCTTGTTATATGGGTAACCTTTGCATTGTTAAGTACATAGCTAGACTCATTAATGTTAAAGATGAAAGTGGCATACAAAAATAATAAACTCTAACCAAATTAATGTTTGCTAATAAAACTAATAACTATGCTCAGCAAAAGTTCATATGTGTATGTAATATCAATAATTATAATAGCATTGTTTTTCTAGTTGTAATAAGTTCTTCTAAGCTTTTGTATCAGCTGCAACAAAGCACACAATAATATTAACTGCTGCATTTACAGCATGTAGTACTGAAATTTGCATGGCAATATCGAATAATTAATGAGATGATACCACACTATTGTGGCCATGCAGTGTGTACATTATTGCTGTTAGCAATGTGCGATCAAAAGATCAATTAATGTTAATGCTTATAATGGTTGTAATATGATAGTACTGATGGAGTTTAGTTGTGAAGTTTTGCAATTTTGTAATAAAAGTTAACCAAATGCTATCAATAAAAAATTAATATGTTTATTAAACATTAATAGATTGCAGATGAACTATTTTGATTGTGAGATGTGGCCTGTTATGTAATTTGAGCCAACAATATTACATTTAGCCTTGTTATTTATTAATTCTATATAATAATTAAATGGATTGTCTACTATATGTATAGTTATAAACGTACAGTACGTTAGTATTAATTACACTAGTATGTAGGTTCATCCAAAGAAAATGCTTACATTAAAACTTTATCTTACATGTCAAAAATACCTCCACAACTGTATAACATTTGTTTCTGTGGTATATAAAAGAGCAACAAATGGCTAACTTTTGCATTATCAATTGCTGTAGAGATTTGGAGAGAAAGGGTCTGTTATTTTGTAAAAGTTTAAAAATTCAGGCATTTAATGAAAACTGAATTCAATCATTTGCTTTTATGCTACGTATGTAGAATAACCCATGGGACTGATTGATTTCTCATACTGTGACCAGGCCTACGAATACAGAGCATGTGGGCACAAACTACGCTCCATCACACCTCAGGACATAATTATCTCAGTATTGGAATTAGATATATAGTTGTATTCTGTAATTTGTGTTACAAGGCCAATTAAATTTTGAAGCAGGGTTGAAAATTGTACGGTCATAGTTTAATGGAATAAAAAGTTATTAGTGCTGAAAGTCTGAAACAGTAGGCAAAATCTGTATGCCCACAAGCCCCGTTTTCGCAGGCCCAGTCACATTTTTTGTTTAATTAGCTAGCATTCATTGTTTGCTAGAGAGTGCTAAATTACATTTTGATACGTTTAATACAGCAGTAAAATTTGTAGCTATAGCATAAGTGCATAACTACACAACAGCAACCAATTTGTTGTACTTAAAAAATTAAGTTGGGATCCAAGTAATAATTATGGGGTAGTGAAACAAACACATGATGGTATCAAAGTGTTGGAAATAATGGTTGGATGACTGCCATTTTCTGGTGTTTGTCTGAGCCTGCTTGTTCCATTTTGATGGACATAATGTCCAATCATGAAATTCACCCACCATACATAATGCATATCAGACTTGGCAGTGTTTGAAGGCAAAAAAAATTATGCTTTATAAAGTTTTTACAAATCTCTGATCAAATGTACTTCTGTTTGGACAGTAGCTATGTCCTAACATTTCTGCCTGCTTATTTCAAGCACTGGTATCAAAACTTAGGTATATTTTTTTGGTAACTTATGATAACATGCCATTATAGGGATTTCCCACATGGCTATAGTGATACAGGGGCACAGCCAGACTTTTGGTGATGCCAGGGCCTAGATATACATTTATAGCAAGTCAATAGAAAAAAGACATGCCTTAGTGTGTGTTTGCATGCCAACTTAGGGGTCAGAGGATATGGTCTCCCAGAAAATTAGCTATGAAATTGAACTTGAGAGTGATTTTAGCGGTATAACTATTAATTATGCTGTATTATGGTGACTGCTCTATTAGGATATCTCAATTTTGAATTTTATGGTTTTCTGCCAACTACATACCACCTAGGAAAGTTTAAACATTATATTTTCTGAAATGTTAGGTTATTTTTAACAGTTAGCTACTATTGCTCACATTAGCCTGACCTTGTGCCTGACTACTATAATATTAGGATGACTGTTCTATTAGAGTATCTTGATCTTGATGCTTATTATAGTGTACAATTTTGGGTGGCCCAGGTTATGGCTATGCCTCTAGTGTGATAGTATCGATATGTCTTGTTTTACAACTCTTTATCACTGGGATCCCCACTTCCATTTTATAATAATAAGCTTAAGATACACTAAATAATACTGTATTACAGCTTATGCTTACCCTTCCTTAAGATGGATCTTGGTTACTGTGAAAGAAAATGAATTCACTAAACAAACATTTAAATAAATAAGAGTACAACATAATATCATGTGGGAAATGCTAAGCAAATTTCAATCTGTTTTTAAAATTATAAAATTTGTCGTTTACTAATAGGGTGCCAAATTTATGAAATTGTGAACTAACGGTAGTTACAGTTCCGGTTATAATAGTACTATGAACTCTTACACTGTATTTATATAGTGTGAGGAAACTATAGCTAGTGGGGATCATTACAGTAAAATTGCTTGATCCATGCACCGATTATACCTTTTTTTAAACCTATTATGCTATGCTGCACTGCTCAAAATTTTTACCTATTATGCTCAAATTATGCTCAATATTTATACCTTGGCTCTCATGGTTTGCTAATAATAATAAGTATGGGTAAATAATAAGTGGCTGAAGCACAGACTATAAATCCTTGTTTGTCAAAGTGAATGTCACAGAAAAAACAGTCAGCTACCCGATTGTTCTATTAGAGTTACTGACTGTTCTATTAGAGCATATCAATCTTTTTCTGTGATATGTATTTTGAGAGGCAAGAATTGATAATATTGCACAAGTATTCTGCCTATTATGCTCAATGCTTTCAGGCACCTATTATGCTCATAATTACGCCAGCATAATGATCGGGTCCCTGTAAACAAAAAAGACTATAACATGACATGCAACACCTACGTATTTCTACAATATCCTAGCTACACAACATAATTAGCAATAAACTAGCTTGTATATATGTACTTAAAGTGACCTCTCTTGGTTCAGTACTTTATTATCATGATACATCTTATAATTATATACTATTACTACTTTAAAAATTATAAAGAAATAGGGGCCAATGCGTAAGTAATGAAACAAGGGATGACACACATACAGCATACGGTAACTCTGTTTGAAAATCCTACATTGAAATAAGGGATTTTTGTTCCGATCTGTGCTGTAATATCTTTGTTTTACTACTTTTTATTGCTTACATCCCAGGAAGGTATACACGGGAAGAAAAGCTGCATTTCAGGAATTCGGAAATCCCCAGTAAATGTACAGAAATTCCATTTTTCTGTACATTTCCGGCGTTCATGAAATTTGCATATTTGCTTGACATTTCCTGAAGTAGTATAGGGCACAATTTCCATGACATTTCCTAATAGCAGGATTGATGGTATTTCTTGACGTTTTCTAATGCAGGATAGGTGAAATTTGCTGACATTTCTGAAACACAGGAAAGATAAAAGTTTCATAAATTTCTTGACATTTCCTGCATTCAGGATACGTAGGTGGTGTCAAAATGCAAACTTCCTGTCTAGGAAATGTCAGTAAATGTCATGTGTCAACACATTTCCTAAACACAGTATAGATGGGGGACAGCAGTATGGTGCCAGTGTGCATTTCTTCTCCACCAGTTCAGGACACATGACATTACATGACATTTATGGACATTTCCTAAATAGCAAGGAACAGACAGCCATTAGTACGTTGCAACTAGCTAGCTTACCTACTTTAATAGAGTCTGCAAATATATTACCAAGGTATTATTTCATTGTGGGTTTGGGTTATCACATTTCCTGTTAATGTTGGAAATGTCCAGTAAATATGATATTTCTTGAAATTTATATGACGTGTCCTTGGCCTCTATAATGTACCGTATATATTGCATTTCCAAATACACAGGTTACACAGAGACCTTATCCTAATGTATAAAGTATTACAGTAGTCAGGTATGGCAGCAGCTGTGACAATCTTGGACTAAAATGTCACTACATGCCATGTGTCCTTGACTTAGGAAATCTCATGTAAATTTGAAATCTCTGAATAGTACAGGAAATGTCACTACATGCCATGTGTCCTTGACTTAGGAAATCTCATGTAAATTTGAAATTTCTGAATTGTATAGTAAATGTCACTGCATGCCATGTGTCCTTGACTAAGGAAATCGCATGTAAATTTGCTGAATAGTGTAGGAAATCTCACTGCATGCCATGTGTCTGACTAAGGAAATCTCAAGCAAATGTAACATTTCTGAATAATATAGGAAATGTCTAATAAGGAAATCTCAAGTAAATTTCAAATTTCTGAATAGTGTAGGAAATCTCACTGCATGCCATGTGTCCTTGACTTAGGAAATCTCATGTATAATATCAAATTTCTGAATAGTGTAGGAAATGTCATTGTATGCCATGTGCCCTTGAATAAGGAAATCTTATGTAAATGTCAAATTTCTGAATAGTTTAGGAAATCTCACTGCATGCCATGTGTCCTTGAATAAGGAAATCTTAAGTAAATGTCAAATTTCTGAATAGTGAAATAATGTCACTGCATGCCATGTGTCCGTGACTTAGGAAATCTCATGTAAATGTCAAGTTTCTGAATACATGTAGGAAATCTAACAACATCTCAACTTTTTAGCAGAGGAAATGTCCAGACACATGAAATTTCCAATGTTTTAGGAAATGTCACAACATGTGACATTTACAGTGTATACAGGTATACTCCAGGTCTGATATAGCAAATTCAACATTGACATTTCCTGTACATTTCCATGATGATTTTTGGTCCAGAAATGTCACTTTTTTTTCCTGTGATAAAAGCTGGAATGGAACAAACTGGAAAGGAACCAATTAGGGTGTTCGTCTAACAAAAAATTATTTAGGCAAGCTTCTACACCATCCCCACCCATTGAAATTAGGTAAAATTTACCCTGGATTTACCTACAGCCACATTCAAAACTCTTTAAGCCCAACTTCTATTTAATACCCGTATAGTTCTATTAAATGCCCATCATTCTGCATGCTTTCTATTTGGAAAATCCTTCATTGAAGGATAATCACAGGGTAGAATTACTTATTAGCTGTTCCAGTTGGTAAAACACACTTGTTTTTGTGTTGTAGTGTGTATCCAAGCCTTTTATAACAATTGGGCTGGTTTTCTGAACTTTCTATTTTAGTTTATTGATTGTAGTTTTTGTGTGGAGTGATATGTATATTTTGAAGAATTGTACATTAGGAGATTGAAGATAGCATTTTGCAGTGTAAGCTAAGGCGTAGAGTAAGTATTTGTGTGGTGGATGTTGAATAGAAACTACACATACATAACTTCTAATATGCCTTTAGGTAGAAACAACAAAGATTATCGTTAGAATAGCTATTGTGCAATTATAAGTTTTATACAAGTTGCTGAAAAGCAATTTTAAAGTTGGCGCACACCGTAATTGGTTCCGTTCCGGCTTTTATACCTTCCCTTACATCCCTACTTCATTTTATATACTAGTTAAAGCGCTTTCTTGTCGTCTTGCTTGGAGCGTTCGTTTCGTGAATTCGAACCGTGTCGGTATTCAGCCATCAGACAATCGGTAAGTATCTATGTATTACAGTTGTGGTAGTGATACAAACAAATGGTATCTTTATGGCTACTTTTGGCAATTAGAAGATATTGTGCATGTGATCTTGTTTTCGTATTTATTTTCCAATCAATGCGTAACTGTTCTTTATTTTCCATAACTGTACTTTATTGTGACGCAAATGGAAAATATAGCACACTTGAATGCGTTACAGATAATAGAGCACTCTTTTCACTTTGATCTCGCCAACACAAAGTACTTTAATTTAAGGTTACGGGTTAGGTGCTTAATAATAGGTTATTATTTTTTGATGCGTGATAATGGATGGTGCAATATTGGCACGAAACTCAAGCAGGTGTTACTGAGAACGTTGTTAACTTTAAAGCGTTGTGTAGCCACGTGATAATAGCGGAGGAATCATACAAAGTGAGTGTTAATAATTTACTGCGGAAGGTAATCAAGCGTAAAATTAAGTCCCCGCAATATGGTTGAACCAGCGTTTAGCGCTACTGCTTACTGCGGAAGGTAGTCAAGCGTAAAATTAAGTCCCCGCAATATGGTTGAACCAGCGTTTAGCGCTACTGCTTAATGTGGTTATTATTCATCAAAAATAGCAGCTGTCAGCTAATTAGTACTAATTTGTTATGGCAGTGTCAATGGGTGGTTATATTATCTAGGTCCTGTTGTGGAGACTTTGTGGGAAAACTGACTAGAGGCTGGTTAATTATCGTATCTTTCAAGGATAATGGCGATTAGTTCTGCTACGGAAATACTGCGAGTGCACTACAGTGCTGTTACAATCGGATAGCAACTCAATTCGTTCGTGACGACCTAGAAATCACTAAGTAATAGCTTATTAATGTTAAATATCATGGTGTGGCTTCCCATGAAACCTGGTTTTTTGATGAATAGCAACTCAACAGTTTCGCTGTTTAGTGCCTGCATTTCTGTACAAGCGCATCTCTTGTTGAGTGTATCACCGCTTTTGGTATTTCTTGTGCCATGTTATTTTAGTGTGTTCTTCCGTGCAAAACGGTTAAAACAGAACTATAAGCAAAGCGCCTATAAAATTATTTACTGGGTAACCCGTAACCTTAAACTATTATATTTGCTATAGCTCCTGACTGTTCTATTTATTAGAGTGCCTCTAGTCACTCTCTCACCTACCAATAGACATGGTCGCTATTCTTTATTTTAACCATGCTATTGTAATAAACCAATAATAGGTACAGTAAGCTAAGGTCATTGTGGTTAAGTAAGTAGACTGTGAAGAGGTGTGGTCTTAGCACTTAATTATTATTTGTTAACCGCAATCATTATTAGGCGTGGTCTCAAACCTAATGTGAAGTTACCAATATCCACTACCTTTTACAATAATGTAAGCATTATCAAAATACTTTTTGTGGCATAAAATGCTGCTCAAGTAATGGAAAATTGTGACTGAATCTGTGAAAAGGGGTCTTCCACACACATCCAATTTACCATATTTGGTGATTCATGACTTTAGATTGGAAAAGCCATTGCCTTGAAATTTTAACAGTAGTATTTATAAACATAGGTTACTACTGGATGGAGAAAATTTCAGATTTATATATGTAGGCTTTGAAACTTAAGTTATGGTCTTCCAAGTTCATAAAATTGAATCTGTGTGGTAGATCAGTTTTTGCAAATCTGGTCACAAATAATGCCTTAGTATGGTTTTGTTACATGACAGCTAAAGATAAAAGGAAAGACAAGGTGCAGAGGGCACACACTCATTGGAACTCAAAAAGGCACATGCCACTGGTGAGTTTGTTATTGTGGAATAAAAAAAATTAATTTTGTTTGGCCTTCAGCCTTGCGACTGTGGTCAGTCAACCAGACCACCCCCTGGAAAAAATTCAAGTTTTGGCAGTCTTAAAAGAATTCTATATCTGTCCTCTTGTAGGTTTTTAATGCTGTATTCGATGTTAAATGGAGTAATATTATTCCGTAAAGGTGATTTTTCACATAAGATGTCTCTAGGGTGATTTTTAAAGGCAACATTTTAATATATATACAGCTATCTCTCTTAGCACAAGGAGAATTTTCTAGGTGGTATGGGGGAATGCCCTCTCCCAGGTAAAATTTCAAAATTTGCCTTCCTGAGATTGAACCCGAAAGAGGTTTTGACTTAAACTATCCCATAACAAGTGCCGCATTGTGCTATCATGTGAAATGCACAACCATAAGGTCATAAAACCATATTTAACTTCTGGTGTAAAAGCACACACACATAAAGGAAAAGGCACCAGATGCTGAATTTCAAGAGTATTGCTCACACAGCTTTATATCTAGTAATAGGTTATTAATTTTAAGATGATTGATATTTGTGACTGAGCCTGCAAAAAGAGGGCAGTGGGCACATAAAATTGCCTACTTTTAAAACTTTTATGACAAATAACTTTTTATCACACTATGACTTATAAAACATTAATTTATTTCACTATAATACAAGTTACAGAATGTAATTATTCTATACGAGTATTGAAATATGAACTATTATGTGACAGGGTGTAGTTCATGTCCACATGCCCTATTTTCGCAGGACCAGTCACAATTATTGTCAACAAGCATTCTTATTTTTCACCAGTAGCAGTTTTTGAACACATAATTGAGTGTTTACATCCATCTACAAAGATACCAAAAAAAATGGGCTGTACAAAACAAGATGGTTCAAACGTCACCATAGATACATTCACTTCAATTCTAGAGTTGTATATTCACCTTGTAAAAACTTGGGAATGGATATGCTTACCTGCTAATGATGATAGTAAAATTTATTCTAATTGGATTTGAGATTTCAAATCTCAAACACTGCCAATGGACTATTCCTAGCTTTCAATTCATGCTTGCATTGTTATTGGAGCCGATCAAGCCAATTGCTAAACACTTACAAGGACAACTGCAAGAGGCATACCTACTTTGGTTTAAAATATTGATGAGGTCAAAGAGTATTATGAGCAGCTTTGGGAAGTATATAAATGCTGAGCACAATCAGATTTACTGTAAAGTGCTAGATCTCAGTACTTGTGTTGGAAGTAATGAAAGTATTCCTGTATCACAAGTAGCCCTTAAACTAGACCAAATCCTGCAGCCAGTGCACCACCTAATTTTTTGAAGAATTACGATTATAATTCTATTGCTAGATTTCATAAATGAGTTGGATGCCAGATTCTGAGCAACACTTTGTACACAGATACCATTATGTATCTTGTTAAACCAAAATGGAAACCACCTGTTACCAGGCAACCTTGATAGTGAGCTTGCTAGATGGCAAGCTTATTGCCATAATTTATTTGCAACTTAAGAAGATAAAATTGATACTACAGTAAACTAATTATTTTGTTAAGTGAGGATGCAGATCCAATATTTTCTCAAACTTTGGAGAATTCTTCTGCATATTGGCAGTACTGTCTGTTTAGTATTGCTGAAGCAGAAAGATCATTCTCTAGTCTAAGGCAAATTCTTTCTTGGTTACATGCTACCATGACAATTTACATGACTGGGAAACCTTGGAATATAGTAGCTATTGCCAATGCAGGGATTTGGCTCTCCACTAAAATTTAATATGTTTGCAATGTGAGTTTGCTATTAAACATAATAGAAGAACATGCACATCAAGTATTATGGTTGCATGAGCATTTATTCTTGACCACTCCAGAGATCAACTCTTTGGTTACAAGTTTATATTACATTTATGAACATTCCCTATTTTATAGCCTAGCTGTTTTTGTATAGTGGATAATGATACTATTGTACTAATATCACTTGCATTGTATGCACGTATCTGTGATCATGATTCTGTTACTGCATGATACAACCTGCGATGGCGGATTCAGGATGGGGCACTTGGGGAAAATGCCTCCCCCCCCCTTCCCACTGACCTTGTGGAGGAGCCAGCCATACTTCTAGTAAATACTAAGGCCAAGATCAGTTTATAAAATGCATGAAAATATGCATACTTTACTAGCATTTATTACAAATTCAATTGAAACCAAAGCAAACCAAAGTCAAACATTTTCACCCAGCACCTTCGTACGTACTAAGCACCTCTAAAATAATTATCGTGTTGCTGTTATTCAAGACATCCAGAGCCCTTTTAAGACTTCACAACTATCTGCATAGGCCAAAATACAAAAATCAACAATGGGACACTACTAAGTGGTAATTATTAGTTGCTTCAAAAATGCAGCAACTAATAAGAGAATCTGGCTCTCCCCATCCACCTACCAACTTAGCTTGTTTGTGCCCCTTCCTTTGCCAGTTCTTGGATCTGCCCCTGACATGGTGACAGCCAGTTAACTGACTGGCAAACATATCACACTTGCAGTATTGCACCAGTAATATAGCAAACTATCTACAAAAAAAAACTGGATTATCCTGAAGTGTTATACTGTAATTATAACAAAGTTTGCACACATAACTTGCAATTGTTAAATTTGCATACTTTTTGGCTAGTGGTACGAATCTAGTTGCTGAGGTAACTACACAAAAACAATTTTATCTAAATATAAACCATATGGCTGAAGGATTCATTTCCATCACAGGAACTCTCAAGTTGGCAACAAGTCAACTCACAATAGAGGTGGTGGAGTAAAGCAAAAATAGAGTGGATGGGGAAGTTGAGCTCTGGCTACAAAAATGCACATGTACTGTACAGCAGAGTCTTAAACGTGAAACAGACATAGATATCATTCTTAGGGGTAGAGAAATGCCTCCAGGAACAATTCAGATTTTATAAGGTCTAGCTGAAAGCATAGCATAATTATTGTGTATCTGTTGTCTTAAATATCTGCTTTCATTTGACTCAGTGGAATGTACTTAGCACCAGCAGTACGTGTCAGCATGTGAGCTAGGGAGGTCTAGGGGTATGCTCCCCTAGGGAAAGTTTTGAAAATAGATGCTCTGAAATGGAATCTGGAGACTATTTTACCTACAAAGCATCTTTCTGATTATTATTAGACACTATCCCACTAGGGACCTATAAAGAAGGCTACTGAAAGCCTGTGTAACAAGGTTATAGCATAGACAGATAGATAGATAGTACACGTAGATAGGTTATAGATAGTACACATAGATAGGTTACAGATAGTATCAAGGTTATATTTTTTGTGCTACAGTACCAATTTCATATCTAGCTAGTAGCTAATTTACTTTGATGATACAAAAATAGTCTGAAAGTGAGATTATAGTTCTTTAAGATACAGAAGCAATTTTGATTGTAATTGCAATGCATAACATACATGATCAATTATCCCAATGCTATGCCAAACAGATGACACAATGGAACTTTTAAAATGTAATCTGAACACATGTATAATTAACATAGATGTAATGACTTACACCAAGCAGTGTAATTAGAACAGTGGCTATATTCTGTACTGAATGCTTTACTACAGTATCACAATGGCTGTTCTATTAGTAGTTAATGTGATGACTGCTCTACTAGTCAAACAATATTTTTGCAAATTCAAGTACCGATGCTGGACCAGGCTCTGGTCCAGTAATATGATGTTAGGCAAATTCATAACTTTGTGTGTTGTTTGCCTAGATTACTCATAGCAGTATCACCATTTATCTGAGTTGATAGAGTGATTGATTTCCTGATTCTGCCTTCTAACTATAGGTGCTTTTTTTTGCTGAATGCTCTATTAGGTATTTGACTATTATGAACCCACTGTCATGGTTTAAGATAGCAAGGAGATAGTGATACCAATGGAAAAATCTGATGATTTCCAAGATTTTACGTACGTATTAACAAGATTTACGCAATTAAAACAAATATAATCATCTGCATACCTTAGTAAGCTTCTTGCTTGACATTCTTGGCTCGCTTTATACCCTGGAGGAGCTTCATTCGGCTGAGTAAACTCTGGTTGCATAGTACTATTTCCAGTTTGAATATTGGAACTCCGTCCATCTGTATAAAAAGATAGCAACATAATAGTTATATACTAACCACAAAATGGTAGTATGGTAGTGACAGTATACTAATGGGGATCACGAAGGTTTACACTTTCTTATGTATATTGACCTTCATGGTGCCTTGGCAGTATTGGTTAGGTATAACCAAACACAGAATTGTCTTCAACACGACCCAAAATGCTTCCAATTAGTCGCTACGAAAATTTAAAAAACTTATTAGAAGCATTTTTTACTGCCTGACTCAGCAGCGGAGAAAACATCCACAATCGTGAGAAACTTGTACAATCAACTGGTATTCCAAGGCAGAATGTCCAGGGTCAAATGCTTTCTAATTCCCAACAGCAGAACCTACAAACAGTTTGATTCTGCATGCATTTTGGAGCCCATCTTTATACGGGCTCCTACTAGAGAAATTTGAAAATGTGTTATGTATACCTAACTAGCTATTATGTACTGCTATGGCTACATACTGTACATATATGTAGTGCATCACTGTTTACTTCATCCGCTGGATCAATTGTAATTACTTTCAAGTGATCAGTAGGCCTTGTGATTAAACCATGGAATCAATCACAGTACAGTTACCTTGGTGATCATCTAGTAAATGTTAAATAAAAGTTGGCAACCTTCCTTCAATGTACTGCACATTAAGTAGTGATCTATTGATCAAAGTACCGGGTGCTGCTCTCCAATTGGAACACCCCTTTTTTATTAGAGTTAGTTGAATGCTCTATCAGAGTATCTCGATCTTTAAAAAAATCATTATCTTAACTTTAGAAGTGAAAGGGCTAATTAAAGTCCTTTCTCCTGACATCGGGATTGGCTCATCTAACCTTTCTTTCTCTATGTCAGGCTTTGTAAGCAAGCTCATTTATAACTTCTATATAATCATTAAACATGAAGATAATGAGGTAATGGTGAATACTCATAATAATGACCAAATTTAGGTGATGAGACATAGCAATGCGGATGGAATATCTGAAGCATAAAATTAACAGTAAGTGGTCTAATGATGTGATCTAATTACGCACAACCACGTCTCTTCCATTAATTGCATGCATTCCACTTTGACAAGTGTATAATGTTACAGTAATCAGACTCTTCCTGCTAGCAAAGTGGCTGTGCCAGATTACCTTGGCCACATTCGAAAGGCTGCCAAACACAGCATCACCAGTACAGCCTCCATTTATGCCACAGTAACAAACTCACCAGTGGAATGTGAATTTTGGAAATCTGACAAGTGTGTGCCCTTTGCCCTTGTCTTTCTTTAGATCTTCAATCAGGCTGTTCATTGTCTACTGTTCACCATACAATGATCTTGAATATATGGAAAATTTTGCTGACTCTATTGATCACATCATGAATAACCATAAAAACTCCACTATTATATTATGACATTTGCTCGTGACTTAAATTTACCTAACATAAACTGCACCAAGTTCTATTAGTTGTACCAATTACTCACTGACACTATGTAACACTTTTCTCAACCTACTTACACTACACAAATCATGGCTTAATGCAGATGAATTTACAACCAATCAGGAATGATCACATATTGATATCTTCCCTACAAATTGCCAGCCAGCTCTAATCTCTGACATCAAAGTTATTCTTGGAATAAGTAATGACAAGGCCATGTGTGTTGAATGTGCATCTGTTAGGCCAGACAAAGTTGATTGCTAGTTTCCTGTTTCAAGCATTTTCTAAACTGATGTGGGTGGGTGATCATTATTCATTTTTATGGCTAAAACCATGACAAAAATGCCCAGAAATGCAATAATGAAAATTTTGTGGCATTTTCATTAAAGCATGTGGGCAAAAATGGGAAACTAGCAATCAACTTTGCCTGGCCTTATGTCCATTGAATGTGTGTACCATCTTTTAAAAAGAAACTTTATTATTTTGTGGAACAAAGCAGATTTTGCAGTTAGATATAATTGAATTTGGTGGCACCATTCTTGATAATTCACTATTGACACTCCGATACAGAACTTATGGAATGCCTTTAAGGCAAGGGCATCAGAGTGGGTGTGACCAGTGAGGCCAGAGCCTCATCAATTTTTGGGTTTGGCCTGGTGAAATAAAAAAAACTTGATGAAGCCAAAACTAAAAACAGTGAACATGCTAGTCCTGTGCCTAATGTGCCAGCATAATTTTAAGAATTATAGGTCTCCAATTTTGTGAGAATAATTCCGGAATTATAGGATGTTTACAAGCATAATTATTTTAGAAAAATGGGTGTCAACTAGAATAATCGGTGGAATGAGGCATAACTCCTCTCATGAGCTATAAGAATGATATCTATTATGGTTTTAGCAGTGTGAGTTGAAAATTACTAAAAATATCAATCTACTCTAATAGAATGCTCAAATGCAGTCAACGTTTTATGCTTGAAATGCCTTCTGCTTATTGCAGGGAGTGAACTTCCTATCACCTTTCATTAAGCATCTTGAGCATCTTCTCCATGTCTCTGAACACACTGAGAAATGTATAAACCTTTAAAACAATTATGTATATAATAGCTAAATAGCTTGATTTTCTTGAGATGGTCTAATTGCAAAGAATATCCCTATATTTACCTACTTACTAAAGAGAAAGCTGAACACTAATTTTATGAATTAAAATTACTACAGATGCATGTGTATCTATAGGTAAAGCAGAATGAACTTTATTGGAATAATAGATTAGATATGAGAATAAAATAAGAATAATAGGTAAATTTTTTGAGAAGTGCTGGAAAGAATAATAGGTAAAATTTTGAACACATTAGGCTTAGGCTTAGAAAATGCAATATTTATCATTAAATGGCAAAAACAACACTTATCTATCTTGTCCTTCCTTCACCCAGAAAAGATTCATGTCTACGTTCTTCATATTAGACACCTCTAAAAATAATTATCATTATATTTAACTTTGCCTTTGTTTCTTTTTTGTAGCTGTTTGGAAATGTTTATATCTTAATTGTTTAAGATTTTAACAGTATTATGGAGGTGCGCTTTGTTCAGTGTGTCCAGTTTTTACTTGTCAAGTAGTTAGCATGTAGTAGCTATACGTTGTATAGCCCAAAATTGTCTCTAAAATAGCATTTCAAAGTGTGAAAGTTTCAAAATTTACCTGGGGAAGCATGCCCTAGACCCCCTAAACTAACTTCCTTTGGACTGAGCCTTACCACTTTCACTTTGATACTGATGCCTCTGATGTGTATGAACTGTTTTACAACTGGTATCCACTAACTTTAGACAAATCCAACCAACCCTGGGCAACCCCAGTGTTTCTTAAGAAAAAAACAGCACTTATACAAATGGAATAGGAGTGACTTACTGGAGGATTGGAAAGAGTATCGTGTTGTAAAAAAAATTTATGCAGAAGGAGTGTCGAAAAAAGCACAGATATAAATATATGTTCAATCCTGATTCTGATAGAGGTTATAAGAATTAATTGTGTTTACGTGATCAAAAGACATGATCAAGTAACTATTCCACCACTGGGTCAACAGTAGGTGACTCACAAGAAAAGACTAACACTTGACAATCAATAAACAGTTTTTATCTGCCTTTACTGAGGAGGATGTCTCTACCTTACCAGATCTAGGGGCATCCCCATACAATACCATCATCACAGAAGACATCACTGTGGAGGACATGGATAAACTGTAAGCTAAGTTACAGATCCATAAAGCCTATGGCTCTGATAAGATCCCAGCCGTTTGCTGAAAGAGACATGGTTCCAATACTTACCCTTATATTTAAGGCATCCCTACGTCATCTTCCCAGTGATTGGAAAACTACCAGAATTACCCCCAAAGGATTTAAAATATCCTGCTAATTACAGGCTGACATCTTTTTTTAAATGTACCCTATTTCAATTTTCAAGCACTGTGCATGCCAAAGTATCCAATTCCAACCCAATAAACTATATAGTTCTGAGATCAGCAATCAATACTGTATCTATTGGACATAATTATAAATTGTCCATTTTTTTGAAATTTGAAATTCAGGCTGGGATGCCTACCATTATTACAAAGCCTTTAGAAAATGCAAGTGACACCTTTAGGTGTAGCAGTAATCAAGTTGATATAAATTATTACAACGATAATAAGAGGTGCTTACTGCATAGGAAGAGGTCGCCTTCCAACCCCTAACTATGTCATTAGCAAATGTAATTTATGCACTTGGCTGCTGGTCTGAAAACTAGGTAGTTTCACCTAACTGCACCCACTCTGTAAACTGATTTTGGGTATTCACCTTGTTTTCAAAGGGTCAAACCAACACAACACCCATATCCGCCACTGCATACCTCCATTCCAGCTTTTACAAGGTTTGATAAAAGCTGCTCCAGAAACCAGCCTGAAGAAATGATAGAGTGGAATATGATAGTGTATTAGGCCAGCAATCCATTATTGCCAATAACGTGAATTTGGTTTTTGTGTGTATGGAAGCTGGGCTACCTCAAATCTGGTCACATATACACTTAATAGAATTTTAGCGTCAAGATTCTGATTCCAGCCTTTTCTTAGTTACATCAGACTATAACCTTTTCTTAAACCACAGCAAAGTGAAATACTTGAATTTCATTGGCTACTTACAGGTATCTAAATCCTGTATATCCCTTGTTCATGTCTCAATACATATATCCCTGTCTCTGGGGCGATACAACAAAATAATATTATGGCAATTATGCACCTGTAACATTGTAAAATGCATGGGAGTTCAAGTACCATTAAGGAGGTGTATCAGGCTTGTTTCTACAATGAACACCACATTTCTCATGTCACAAGCAACTAAGAAGGTACAACAGGCAGCAGTGAAGCCACAACAACAAACTCTGGTATAAATTAGCTTGACATTGAAAAACAGGGTTCCACGGAATTTAGAAACACTCAGACCATGTAGTAGCACACTCGTTTCGCTCATGCACCACAACACAGAGCCTTTCAGGTTACTAAATTCCATAAAACTCTGTGTTTTGATGTCTAACTATTATACAGGACCCAAGTGAGACAGCACTTCTAACCATGTACATGTACATAGTCATTTAGTTTATGTGTGGGCTGAATTTATCATACAGTACGATAGTATCATACAGTACAATAGTACTGTATAGTAGGGACCACAAAGGGGTAGGTGTGGCCCACAGGATAACATCACCCAAACACCAGCCTTAATTTGCCCTGATGATGATGAGGTAAAACTAAGCCCAAACAAGTTTTCAGATCGATCCGAAACACTTTTAACAAGTTGCTACGGAATTTAAAAAAATTATTTATTTAGCAGAATTTTCTACTGACTGACTGAGTAACTGACTGCCTGATGCCTTCAGACAAGCGTAACTCAATAACGGCTAAGGCTATGGGCTTGATTTTTTCGCTGTTTGATGTCGCTTCGGCCCAACAGGTGCCTTTTGGCATACCGCAATATGTACAGTGCATTCTTCATGAACTTACCAGTGTCCTCCTTTGTGTCCCATTCATCTTTGCTGACAGTGAAAAGTCTTGATTTGGCGGTAGCACGTGATGGCTTCCCTTCATAACGGAAACTGTCTGTATTTTTTTCATAGTGACTATTTTGATAGCAGAGGTGCTTTTCAAACAGTTCTTGATTCGTACTGCTGTGTAACGGGTTGAATATAGCCAACAAAGAAGCGTAATGGATACTTCACTTATCAGACGATAATTGATATAACTGGGGCACATGGACCCATTTCTTTCTTTTGGTATGTGTGGATTGCAGAGGTGCTTTTCGTACAGTTCTTGATTTGAAACGCTGTGTAACGCGTTGAACATAGCTGACAACGAAGTGTAATGGCTCCACTTTTCAGATGATAATTGTGGTGCACGGTGCCATTTAAGATGTGGCATGCATGGGTTCACCAGTCATAATGATTATTTACAAAAAAACAGTTAACAAACAAGTACACAGAAAAATTTGGAATTTTCAACTAGAGTAGGGACCATAGCACATCGATAAAAAGTACTGAAACAAGCTGGAGTAGTGCACGATATTAAATCACAGTAAAACAATAAGAAGTGTTATATCCCTACTGTGCATTTCTTCCAAATTTTTCTGTGTACTTGTAACTTTACAACTAACAACTGACAATCACATAATACTTACTTTTGCAGTGTTCAAGTATTTTATCTCGGCATGCATATATAATTATTCCTCCTGATCCAAGAAGCAAAAGAAGCATACCTCCTACTATAGAACCTCCAATTATCCCTCCTGTGCTGTCATCTTCTTTTCCATCTAGCAAAAACACAGCAATACATACGTAGCTTCACAGGTACATGCTAATAGTAGGGTCTCTCATCAAACCATGAAGATAAATACTGATAGTCTGGGTATAAACAACAAATGAAAACAAAAAATAAAAATGATATCAAAATATTATGTGCAAAACTCAGAAATATGTTGACCCATCTACAATTTCCAATAAATGGCTATGTGAATATAGTAGCTTTTCCAGAAGTCTGACTTTTACAACCCATAATTTTCTTTCTGTGTGTTAATAGTGTATTATATATAATCAGATTTCCCACACATACGAAATAGCACTTAAAAGTTTCAAGATGATAAGTAATCCATACTAAAAAAGAAGCCAGGGTAAGTATTAATGAAATTCAAGATGGCAGCCAAGAAATGGCAGGTTAATGGAAAATTTCAATAACAATTCAGATAAGTTTGTGCAGCTTCCTCCAAGTTTCACAAGGATTTGGCACCAAATTCATCTAAATTGTCATTATTAAAAACTTTGCAATTAATCTACTATGACAGCCATTTATGATAGAATTTTTATCTTTTTTACCCTTGGGCCTTGGTTACTTGTGAGATTATTCCCACAATTTAACTTTTCTAGTATAAACATTCTTTCTGCAATTGCATACTCTAATGCTGTCTATAAGCCAGTTTGAGGCTTCCATTTTTCTGGTTTTTTATCTTTAAACAAAATTAAGAAAAAGACCTTTCATTTGTAAGTTTTGATAAGCAACTGTAAGCTGAGCAGAGTGATTTATTAATTAGTTGAAGTCTCTAGAGGAAGAATTGTTTGGAGCTGATCTCTCCATGGAGTAACATAACATGTTCTACAGGGTAACTCGCAATAGTTAATGCTACAGTATAATATCACGCTTCAATTATTAGACTAGTTTAATTCAATAAACTGACTTACTCCAGAGATATTTTGAGTGGTCAGGCCATCTATGGACTGCAATGGAGGTCATAGTCATGCACACTACCTTTTATTGATCTGATGATGATATGATATTTAAGTCAAACATCATCTCATTCATGTGATACTCAACTGCATGTGCTAAGCATGTCAAGCTAGGGAGTCTGGGGGCATGCTTTGAAATGGCATGTGTATTGTGGAGGCTATTTTTTGATTGTAACTGCTAATGCATGATATGCATGATCAATTAGCCCATGCAGATGACTCACTGGAACTTTTGAAAAATAATTTAAAGATAATTAACATAGATATAAATGATTTACACCAAGCAGAGAATAGTGGCTATAATTCACACTGAATGCTCTATTAGAGTATATTATGATGACTGCTCTATTAGAGTATCGCAATCTTTCTACAAATCCAAGTAGCAGAAAATTGGGTCACTGTGGGCTCCAGCTTTGTTTAGTACATATTCTACAGCCATAGATTCTATTATGTGTGGTACAGTAATGTTGTCTAGTAATGTTTGAGTACAAAATTCGGAATGCAAAAACTCAAGCTGGCTCAGCCTGACTTGTTGAGCATAATTTTATTACTGAGGTAGCTGCCTCAGTTGCCTCAATGGTAGCTACACCACTGACTCAAGATTCAAGTGCTTTGCAATTGCTCCAGTCTTCAACACGTCAAATTCTTTATTTTAACCTGTTCTTATTCTGTAGAAGTTGACTTGCCTCTCTTTGCACACCACAAGTGTATCGAGCTCATGTGATCTCCCACCTGTGTCTGGTTGTACCTATCTCCCACTCCTGCTCCCATTCCCACCCCTGGTTTTACCCACCCATGAAAATTGCATTATTGTTATTATTGTCAATAGCACACTGGTGTGATGTGCTATCTTCTTAGGGAGCATGATGCACTACCATGTGTTCTTGATACGTTAGACTGGTTGCTAATTGAGTAAAAGCATTTTAGGCTCTACTTTAAATTGTTACGTTAATTACATACAGTACTGTGTGTATGTAGTTTTGTTTGGTATGTCATGTGAACCTAAATGATCGCAATACAGAACAAGTGAATGGAGATGATCACTTGGGATCGCCAGATATTGGGATTGTGCTTCATGTAAGTATTAAGATGGTGCAGTTTGTTTTGCAATAGTGCTTAATTTTCTTTGTAATTTAATTGATGAAACACAGCATTGTGTGTACTGATTCTAGCAAGAACATAATTATACTGAAAGTGATGTCACACAATCAACATGATTTAATTCATCCCAGAATATGAGGGTTATGCAAAATTCATCTTAATGATGCTTAAACTGATTCCATTCTGCCAGGAAATGTTACCTGAAGGTGACCAGCTTAGACAGGTTCCACTGTATTTATTTATATCACTGCAGACCTTGCATCCATGGAATAACAGAAAAACAAGCTACTGAGGGAGCAACTCAAAGAAATAAACAAAGGTGGCAATTGTTATGTTCCAGTGGCATAGCTACCATTGAGGCAACCAAGGCAGCTGCCTCGGTAAAAAATCCTCAACAATTCAGGCTGAGCAGTCCTGAGTTTTGGCACCCCAAAGTTTCTACTCAAACATTACTATGCAGCATTACTGTACGATTATGTGTGGTACAGTGTATCACACATAATAGAATCTATGACTATGGCTGTAGTACTAAGCAGTGGAGCCCATGGTGACCACCTTTCAGCTACTTGAATTTGTATGCGGAAAAAGTTCAAGAGAGAGAGAAAAACCATCAGTTTTATTGATGAAAACACAGTAACAGTATAATTATATCCTCAGACACATGCTACCACAAATAGGGCAATATAAGCTCCACAAGTGGGCATGGCAAGGGTAACAAAAAAACAAAAACAGCATTACATATGCACTCAATTAAAAAGCCAAATTAATTATACTATACAAATACAATTTTACTCTAATAGAGCAGTCATTGTAATATACTCTAATAGAGCATTCACTGTAAATTATAGTGCCATGCAAATGCTCTGTTCAGTCTAAATTGTCTTTAAATTACTTTTCAAAAGTGTTCCAATGAATCAACTGCATGGCATTGTATTGAGCTCATTGATCATGTATATCATGAAATAGCCTCCACGTGCCAATGATGGAGGCTATTTCAAAGCATATTTCAAAGCATATAATTTTTATTTTCAAAAATTTCCTTGAGGGAGCATGTTCCAGACTCTCTAGCTTGACATACTTAGCACATGCAGTTGAGTATTCCATGAAAGAGGGACTTAAATATCACATTAGATCAATAAAAAGTATAGTGTGCATGACTAAGACCTTGTTGCAGTCCATGGATGGCCTGACCACTCAAAATATCTCCTCTAGAAGAATTTGTCTAGTAAAGAGTGGAATACTAATTAGGTAAAATACTTACAGTATTGTAGTTTATAATTTTCTTTTTCTTTTTTTCCTTGCCATGCTCACATTGGTTCCATTTGTGGTCCTATTTGTGGTTGCCTGAGGACTCACATGCTTATACTGTTATTTGTTGTACATATTTTCATCATTCATGATGGTTTCTGTCTTACTGGAGTAAGTCAGTTTTTTTGGGTTAAGTACAATTAAACTAATCTAATAATTGAAGCTTGGTATACTGTAGCATTAACTAAGCTGGAGCATTAGCTACTTTTGAATATATCATGTAGAAAAATGCTCAGAGTCTTCTATAACAGTTTCTTCCATTCAACCAGAGAAACCAACCTGCAAATGCTGTACCACCCATGCTTGAGAGCGTTCATGAAATCAGGTGAGTCAGAAGCAGACCCTCTCAATTTCGTTAGTATATAAACTTTGCCTTGGTAAAAAATTTTCCTGGCTACTCCACTGCTGTTCTCAACAAAGGGCCATTGTGTAGAGAAGAACAAACTGTAGAGGTTACCTCTCTTCTCTGCACTGATAATAATTATTTTGATGACCCCATTTACTTTTTAATTGTTACAACTAAATGTGCATAGTAGCTTGTTGTTGTCAACTAGCACCTCTACTGTATTCAACACATTGCTAACATTTCCAAAAAGCTAACTCAATAGTTTCCTTCAACAAAACATAAGTTGATATCCAATGCCAGTCAAAGAAGCTCATTATAAGTCAATGGTATTATAAGATCTATTTTTGAATATGCTATCTCACCTACATGGTCTCCATCTACCGAACTTGATATTTTGAAACTGGGAATGGCTCAAAGAAGTGCTCCTTACATGTGTCTTTCCCATCAATAATCATTTTGTGGCACAATCTGGCAATGGAAGTTGTCACTTTTAGTAACTTAGAAAGAATTGTAGCTGTTGCTGTATTTTTGTAACTGATTATTATTTCAAATGTATACATTTTACTCTTATGGAGGATAAAATACAATTCAATGCAGTCATGTCACAAATATGCAAACAATAAAGAAACATTTGAATAGGAATCATAGAAATGAAAAGCAAGGAAACAAGGGAGGTCATCTACACCATACCTGCGGCTATATTCTAGTGGACAGTTAATCCCTACTTCAGTCATGCATATATACATAGGCTGTGAATTAAATGTGCTCTAGTAGCTACATATACATAGGTGTAGACGACCTCCCTTGTTTCCTTGCTCAATCTTTGTGTTATTATCTTAGTATCATTGAATGTAAAAGTTTCCCTTTATTGTACCTACTCTGAGTATGCATGCACATTATTTAATTCATAGCTAGAACCTTGATATTCTGTGAGCAGCTTTTCACTTCAGCTAGACTTTTTCAATGAACTCATTTATAGCAGCATAGTCATAAATGTAAGGCTTTGGTATTACATGCAAAAGCAGTAACAATAACATTACTAATCAACTTACCATGGGTTGAAACAGTTACGGAACTTGTGACCCTCACTGGTGGATCTGTGTTAACCACTGCAGTACACCGATAAACATTTGCCATTTCATTTACACTCAACTGTGGAACAATATAGTTATCTAAGTGTCTTTCAGAATCTTCATCACTAGATACAACATCAACTCCTTCAACTTTGCTAATCACTGTATGAAAATTATTTCGCCACTCGATATCTACTCGAAAGACAATATCCTTTACAGTGGTAACACTGCATTCAAGTACAAGTTGTTCACCAACTCTTGGAGTGGTTAGTATCGCAATATCCACAATAGGAGGAGGAACTATAAAATATAATTAATGTAATTTAGCAAACTTTTCAGACCATGTGTAGTTAATAAAGGTAGCTATGCTACCACTTAAAGAAAATGAAATGGCACAGCATTTCCTTTTACTCTAATAGAATGCTTAAATATACCAATAGATTAGTCAAAATGCTTTATAAAAACATGTTCCTAAAAGTAGTTCAAAAACAAAAATTGATCACAGTGGGAATTAAACCACTGACATCTTACTTGAGTATTACCACTGTTCCAAGTGTTTCCAGGTGTCTAAAGGCTATTTTCATAATTGTAGTATGTTTATAAACCTTGCAGTTAACATTGCTTTTTAATTAACTGTAAAATATCTTGATTAAAATATTTTTGATCACTTTACTTTTATACAGAGGCTTGCAAATGTTAATTGTGGGTTTAAATAGCCTGCACAAAAAGAATTGATTGTGGGTTTCGCTGGTAATACCATTTTAAACCAAACAACAACTTTGTAAATGCCTAAGATGCTAAAATAAATATTTAAGTGTATAGGGGAATTTGTGAATTGGGCATATTTACGGATTTTTCATGCATCACGAAAATTTACGAAACTGGACCATGACTGGACGTATAAAACTTGGCAGTCAATACACAAAATGTGAAATAGCAGCTCTGTCAGGTACTCTTTTATATTAAAGAAAGTTTAGGATTGGTTGTTAATGTTTTTAAAAGCTTTCTAGCAACATATTTAGCGAGAAAATTCGATAAGAGGGTGGTTTTGCTTGTACTCATGCCTGATACGGACACAGGCCCGTAGCCAGGAATTTTGAAAGGGGGGTTCTTTTTGACCAAAAGTGGACCTTTACTTGCATGATGATTAATAAAGGTACTGAGACTGGGTGTGCGAAGCACACCCAATCTAGGGGGGTCTGGGGGCATGCCCCCCCCAGAAAATTTTTTGAAAACAGATACTAAAAGGTTGAATTTAGTGGCATTTCAGTCAATAAAATTAACAATTTTTTTAGGTAAGCTGAAGACCAGCTGTATGAATGATATCTGGAAAAATATCTCTACTGCTACTGTAATTATACCATCTGCACATACATGTGTCTAAATATAATATATTGGAATGTCACAATGAATAAGAATGGGAAAGATTGAGCACTCTGCCATGATCAACAGGGGCAGTGTAGCAGAACAAATGGTGTCTTAAACAATGAAAATACATATTGCATGGAGTTGAAGCATGGATGCTATTCGTGGGCTCTGCATGGAGGGGCTTGTCCACCAAAATCTTATATTTTAATGAAAGCTCGGTTTAGACAATCTACATGTAAATTAAGTAGCTTTTAAAAGAAAATGTAATTGTGACTGTTCTATTAGAGTGATTGTTCTATTAGAGTGGTTGACTGCTCTATTAGAGTATCTCGATCTTGCATTGCATTTAATGCAAGCACTGAATGAGTTACTCGGAGCACTTATTTTAGCTTCTTATTATAGTGGTATCTAGTAAACTGTAGCTAATGGACTTTTGCTCCTGAAAATTTGGACTTGTATACTAAAATTGTGGACCTTTTTGCTAAAATTGTGGACCTTTTACTGAAATTGTGGACCTTTTTTCCAAGAGGGCGGTTCTTCAGAACCCCCCGAACCCCCCCTGGCTACGGGCCTGCGGACATTGGCATAACAGCCTCACTGTTAAAGCTTCGGAGCTCAAACTCCCGACAGAACATTGGTGTGAACTGGTTAACAACAAGACGTGTTCAATTACAAAATCGGGCTGCTTGTTCAGCAGAAACCTCGACTTCAATTTCGCCATTGGAAATGTACGGTGATATTGAAGTCGAGATTTCTACTGAACACGTAGCGCGATTTTGTAACTGAACACGTCTTGTTGTTAAGCAGCTCACAGCAATGTTATGTTGGGGGTTTGAGCTCCGAAGCTTTAACAGTAAGGTTGTTATGCCAATGTCCGTATCAGGCATGGGTACAAGCAAAACCACCCTCTTAGCAAAGTTTCTCTCTAAATATCTCGCTAGAATGCTTTGAAAAACATTAGCAACCAATTCTAAACCTTCGTTAATACACAAGAGTACCTCATAGGGCTGCTTTTTTACGTTTTGTCCAGTTCCCTCATAAATTTATATGTCCAGTTTTATTTATGTTCCGTATACTTCGAGTATGCGCAAATCACAAATTCCCCTATAGGCTGAGAATGTCTGAGGCATCTTGTTATGTGGTTGCAATGTGCTGTGTATAAAAGCCATCTCCACATTTCAAATTGATTATTTGGTGATGCCTAGTAACTGAATTATGCAATGCTGACTCGCTCAATGATTTTTTCTCCAAAACAATGCCTAGCCTAACTAAATCAACATGTTAAACTCAAACCTAGACTGCAAACTTTCAGCAGCTCTATATAAATAATCAAAGGAACTGATGCTTTGTAACTGCCTCAGCATCAAAGGTAGTTGTGGTCAGGGCATTACATGAAATATATCCTTGTTGTTTCCTTTGATTTGAGGTGTCAAAGTAGTATGTATATGCATAATATCGGGAATTAGTAAAACGCAGAATACGGAATAACGAAATAAGCAAAACTCAGATTGTACAAATAGTTACATGCTCTATAGCAATCATACTTTATTTACACCTTGCAACAGCTCTGAATGGCATGCCACGGCGATGGATAGCTAAACAGCAGCTGGGCAAGCATTAAATGGGACGAGCGAGCACACAACCAATCACCCTAGAATGATCTACCTTCGCTAAACTTACTTATCTATACTCCTTAGTTGATCTAGCTACAAAACGCCAAGATCTAGTTCTATTCTTAGGTTACACTAGCTTTCCTTCATGTGCATACGACCGAATTCATTAGAGTCACACTAGAGTTCATTAGGGAAGTCCAGTAGTTGTGTGTCTTTGCTCTTTAAATGGATTTCAAAACTCTTCAGGTTTGAATCAAGAGTGTAGATAAGTAAAGTTAGCGAAGGTAGATTGTGCTAGGGTGATTGGTTGTGTGCTCGTCCCATTTAATGCTCGCCAGTTGCATTACCGTGGTGCACCACGCAGAGCTGTTACAAGGTAAATAAAGTATAATTACTATAGAGCATATAACTATCTGTACAATCTGCAAAGATAAGTTTTGCTTATTTCGTTATTCCGCAATTCCGTTATTCCGTATTCCGCGTTTTACTAAATCCCCATAATGTCATACAATATAATAGTAACTGTATAGTAGGGACCACAAAGGAGTAGGCGTGGCCCACAAAATAACATCACCTAAAACCAACCACAAGTTCCCTGATGACGATGAGGAAGTATTGGTGAGGTAAAAATTAACCCAAATAAGCCTTCAGATCGACCCGCAATGCTTTCAACAAGTTCCTACGGAATTTAAATTTTTTTTATTCAACAGAATTTTCTACTGATTGATTGACTGATTCCTTCAGACAAGTGTAACTCGATAACGGCTAAGGCTACGGGCTTGCTTTTTTCACTCTATGACATCGCTTCGGCCTGAAAGGTGCCTTTTGGCTTGCAGCAATACGTAAATGCATTCTTCATGGACTTACCAGTGTCCTCGTTTGTGTCCCATTCATCATTGCTAACAGGGAAAGGTTTCGACTTGGCGGTAGCATGTGATGGCTTCCCTTCAAAATGGAAATTGTCCATATTTTTCATAGTGGCTATTTTATTGCAGAAGTGCTTTTCAAACAGTTCTTGATTCATATTGCTGTGTAACAGGTTGAACATAGCTGACAGTGAATCGTAATGGATACTTCACTTTTCAGACAATAATTAATAAACTTGGAGTGCGCTGCACCATTTCTTTTGATATGTGCAGATTGTAGAGGTGCTTTCCGAACAGTTTTTGATTCGAAATGCTGTGTAACAGGTTGGACATAGCTGACAAAAAGCGTAATGAATACTTCACTTTTCAGACAATAATTGATATAGCTGGGGCACGCGGCACCATTTCAGATGTGGTATGCGTGGGTTCACCAGTCATAATAAAATTATGTACAATAAAGTTAACAAACAAGTACATGAAAAAATTTGGAATTTTCAACTAGAGTAGAGACCACAGCACATCAATAGAAAGTGCTGAAACAAGTTGGAGTAGCCTGTGATATCAAATCACAGTAAAACAATAAGAAGTGTTATATCCCTACTGTGCATTTCCATTATGGTATCTTGAACACAGTAGTGATATAACACTTATTGTTTTACTGTGATTTAATATCATGGACTACTTCAACTTGTTTCAGTACTTTTTACTGATGTGCTATGGTCCCTACACTAGTTGAAAATTCTAAATTTTTTCGTGTACTTGTTATGTATGTACTCATCTGCTGTTTTGAGGCAAGTGACACTAATGCATGTCATACCTATTAGCAGGTTAATAACTTTCTACAGATGACAGAATGATAGATCACCAAAGCCAGCTCAGGCTTATAGCCTTTGCAGTGCTGGGCGAACAATCACCCCAGCCCTGGCCAGCCAGTAAGAATCCAACCACTGGATCCATTTGAATACATACCTGGATACATACCTCACAACTCTAATGATGGGTTGCAGCAGGTAACGTTGTTTTTTATGCTTGTTGATATAAACGGAAAATTCCTGGGGATATATATACGGAGATTACTAAGTCCCACGATTGAATGTCACTGCCATTTTGAGCGTTTGTGAGAGGAAGGCTACCAGCATGTCTACCATGCCAAACTATGGTGAATTAAGTGTAAGTTAATTTATTAAGAGTTTTTCTGTATATGGGCTATTAGTATGTTGTATAGTGCAGGTTAATTTAGACACATGGTACAGTATAATGAACAATATATCGTTTTAGTGTAGTGCACTTATATACACCCCTCCTTCTCAGTCTTTGGAAATTAACCTTTAGAGTTGGGGTGTATGTAAGTGCAATACACCTCGTAGCCATGTTTACTATACATACAATTCTCAAAGTCAGAGGTAAGTGGTTCAACTGCTATAGACTAAATGAGTTAATGGATTACTCTTAGGAGCATTACTATAATACTGTTTAGTCGGGTGTTTGAGAATTCTATTAGAATAATTATCTTTGTTCATGATTTTAGATGCATGTCAAGAAGTATAATTGCATCAAGTCTACAAGTTTAGATTAAGAGGAGAGGGAATTCAGCCCCCTAGCACCTCTTCCACCTAAGATTATTGTGGTTCAAAGGAATGTAGCACTAAGCAATGATAAACGGCACTAGTGCAGTACATAAGCCCTTAAAATTGACATAATTGTTCACTTTTTGATAAAAGCACCAATTTTTTTATAGGGTATATGGAGCCTGCACTAAGTGTTTTAAGAAGGGGAGGCATGTAAAAAGTCCTCAGGAACACCCCTTTTTGCACCCTGACAAGAAAACTATTTATTACTATTAAAAATCAATCATGTTTCTATCAAGTTAACTGCTGGGTCTAGTATCATAGCAGTACAAAGCATACAGCTAGAACATAATAGCCTATCAGTAATCTATAAATAAACAAATAGTTTTCTCACCTAGGCAGTAAACAAAATCACTAAAATTTCCATTTGCAGGGATTCTGTTAAAGTTTTGAACCTTCAATGCTGACGTTTGTGTAGTACTATGTACAAGGATCATCCTGATGTGTATCTTTATTAAAGGGGTATAACAAAAGTTATTTAATGCTAAAGTCACAGGTGGATATCTCAACAGAAAACCATGAACTACAGCAGTTCAATTATCAAGCACAGAGCTTGAGCAAAATGTCCCTTATTGTTATACTGGGCACCATATTAGTGCAGTTGTTGAAGGTTAAAAAATGACCATACCCGGAAAAAATGGTATAAAGATAAAATTGGTATTATTAGATGCAGAATTTTCTGGAGAACAATATATCCAAAATCCTCTAAAATCCTCTTTGGGGAAAAAAAGTTATGGACGTTTGAAGTTTATGCTAATATAGTGCAACCTCCAAAAACTTTAATTTTATGTTTCTGATTATAACTTAAGATGTATACCACATATCTTAATTCTGTTTTTTTGTACATGGTTATGCTCATGTATCTGTACTTATTTGTACACAGGTTACCATGACATTAACCACAATTATCTTGCGATTTGATATATAATATTAATTTATGGTTTTTAGTTGTTATCCATATCTAGTTTTATGTATTAAAGCTACTTTTGAGTTTGGTAACAATTTTGTGGTGGTATAGATGAAAACTCTCATTAAGCCCAACAATTCAGTCAGTAGCCCATTTAAAAAAAATCTTTTAAAATTAAGTTTCGGCCATTTTTGTGATTTGGTTAAGGTTTCATAAAAATGTTTCTAGTTTTACATACTCAAAAAAAATTTACTTAATATGTTTCTGGAAGAAGATAAACATGTATTGGTCTGGCTGTTGTCTGGTTTTGCTGATCACAAGTTAACCAGCAAAATGATATGATGATAAATTTGGTGTCATTAATGACATATCCAAAATCCTCTGACATCTCTTTCAGGATTTTTTGTAGTCGTTTGATTTTTAATGAAAAATTACTATATAGGAGCATGAATTAGTTATTGAGTTTATAAAAGGTAGCTTTTAAAACACTCTAACCTTAACCTTATGTACATAAATTCTATAAAAACTAAACAAATTCACTTTTAGGTAATTCAAAACTGTGCAGCTACATGCTTGTTTTGTTACAGTTTGTATACATATATAATTATCGTTTTCAATGTAAATAGCTATGTATAAGTAGTGCCATGCTTTCTCAATAACAATTTCTTTATCAATAATCTTTTAGCCTTTTACAATATTCTCCCCTCAAGCTGTAAATCCATGATTGACCACTGTTATGACATATTTTAACTTTTTGAAACTGCCGCATGCACACCATATAAATATGACAGTTTGCATTTAGATTGAACTGTGTACATGTCTATTATTACAAATGCATTAAAGCATGGCACAGCTTAGTAAGCATTTATGAGCTCATTCCAGTATGTAACCATCAAGTGAACCTGCAATTTAAATACCTCAACCTCAACATCAATACTTTCATGCGTTCTACCATAATATTTAGTAAGACTCCAGCAGCCAGCCTATATATGGCCTTAGGGCTTATATACACTTTACTTGCTTCTTTGTGAGACTGATCACAAGTTAACATACACAAGGTGAAGTTTCATTTATCGTAGTTGATTTTCAGCAAAGATCAATAGAAACATAGTTTGTCATATTAATTTTACTATTGAGAGAAAAATTATTTAAAATATTGGAGCAGCATTATTAGGTCATGCATTATTTGGTGTATTTCTGTTTTTCATCAGAAAAATGGACAGGTGGGTCAATATTGCTATAATATAGCTATAGGCTTATTATCATACCCCAACTCACTGTATGACTATTAGTTAGCTATATACGTACAGTAACTGATCTGAAAGCAGCATAACACCACAGTACTATGGTCTACTTCAGATGTAACTACGTATAGTTGTCCTTTGTGATTACAGAATTTTACTAACATAAAATTAATTTTAGAAGGTTCACTGCACAATCCTTAAGGATTTCAATACTACAGTGAGCAAGATAGCTGGTATATAAGTGCAGTAATCTTAAAAACTTAACTTCACATGCTCATGCAATCTTTTTGATATTCAGACAAATAATGGTTGGCTACATCTTTAATAATGGGAAAATATTGGTGACAAAGAAAATACAAGTGGGATGCTGAAGAGAAACAGAAGTTCACTAAGACCTTACAAAATATAGTTTGACTATTTGACTGCAAAATATCCACCAAAAATGCCACAGTAAACTAGAGCACAGTTCTAGTGGCAAAATATATGGAAATAACAGATATTTGGTTTCCTAGACTTGGCCTTTATACCTGGTGGATTTATAAGTACTGCTCTTTATTCACACTAGGCATTGTACTTGTATAGTCTTGATCATTGTATCTAAGAGTGAATCATTCCTTGTCCATTGTACCCTAATTGCAAAATATTTGCCTCTGTGTTCACACATTATTATTAACATTTTACAGTGATCAGCACTGAAGGTCTGACAGCAACATGTGCTGCAGCCTTAGGATTACCTAACCTAATTTCAAGGACTTAGACTTATAACTGATAAGGTGGAACAGAAAAGGGACCAAAGTAAGGAAAAAATCCCTCCAACCCAAGGATTTGAACTGCAGGTCATCCAATGTCTAGTCGGTGCCTACTCAGTCTTCCTTCTGGAGGGATGGATTATCTTCCTTAAACCTAAAGTATTCATATGCGCTACTTTGTTCATTATGCTTTAATGTGGTGCACTGCCCAATAGTATTGTGTAATTTGCAGCTTTACTGTGGATATACATTTACCGTGTCAGAACACACTTTTATACATAAATTGTGGTTTGAACCTGTAACGGGAGTTCACAATGTCATTAAACAAAATACTAAAAAGAAATTTACAAAAACCACTTCTACAGATTTTAGCAATGTCTATTTTCTTCTAGAAAACATATGCAAAATATTTTTGAAGTGGAAATATTTTTATGAAACTTTATGCAAATCACAAAAATGACTGTAGCTTACTTTTAAAACATTCTTTTTTTAAATGAGCTATACTGAATATGACCTGTTGGGCTTAATGAGAGTTTTCATCTACGTACCATAAAATTATTACCAAACTCAAAACTATAGTTATTATACATAAAATAGATATTTAAAAACTAAAAACTACAAATTAATATACAAATCATGAGATAATTGTGGTTGTTGTCATGGTAACCTGTGTACAAATAAGTACAGATACATGAGCATAACCATGTACAAAAAACAGAATTAAGATATGTGGTGTACATCTCAAGTTATAATCAGAAACATAAAATTTAAAATTTTGGACATTAATGCCTTGTTGCACTATATTAGCATAAATTTCAAATGTCCATAACTTTTTTTCCCCAAAGGGGATTTTAGAGGATTTTGGATATGTTGTTCTCCAGACAATTCTGCATCTAATGATACCAAATTTATCTTTATACCATTTTTTTCCAAGTATTACCCTTCAACAGCCATACTATATGAAAGGTAATTAAATTTCTAGTTTAATGAAGGCAGTTGCAAGTTGTTTCAACATCTTGATCTCAAGTTACAGCGCATTCAATTCAGTGTAATATAGCATAAGCTAGAAAAGCACACAGATGAGTATTAAGGTATTTCTTAGTGCTGTGATAATGCTCAAAATAAGCATAAAGAAGCTGGGTTCCAATGAAGTGAGATTTTGAGCACTAAGAAGTACCTTATGACACATCCTTGTGCTTTTCTTGCTTATACAATATTACACTGAATTGAAAGTGCTGTAACTTGAGAACAAGATGTTGAAAAAACTTGCAACTGCCTTCATTAAACTAGAAATTTGATTACCTTTCATATGGTGCCCAGTATAACAATAAGGGACCTTTTGTTCAAGCTCTGTGCTCAATAATTGAACTGCTGTAGTTCATGGTTTTCTGTTGAGATATCCACCTGTTACTTTAGCATTAAATAACTTTTGTTATACCCCTTTAATAAAGAAACGGCACACATCAGGATGATCCTTGTACATAGTACTACACAAACATCAGCGTTGAAGGTCCAAAACTGTAACAGAATCCCTGCAAATGGAAATTTTAAGTGATTTTGTTTACTGCCTAGGTGAGAAAACTATTTGTTTTTTATAGACTACTGATAGGCTATTATGTTACAGCTGTATGCTTTGTACTACAATGATACTAGGCCCAGCAGTTAACTTGATAGAAACATGATCGATTTTTAATAGTAACAAATAGTTTTCTTGTCAGGGTGCAAAAAGGGTGTTCCTGCGGACTTTTTACATGCCTCCCCTTCTTAAAACACTTAGTGCACGCTCCATATACTCTGTAAAAGAATTGGTGCTTTTATCAAAAAGTGAATGAATATTTGTCTTAGGCGCTGGACTACACACATAATACACTAGCTAAGAAACCTTACCAGTTATGTCAACTTGCAGCTCTTTTGATGCTACTACAGGTGGAGTAGTGTAAATCACCATTTCACATTGATAAATGGAATCATGATCATCAGGGGTTAGTGCAGCTACTTCCTGAACATCTGTATATTGCACTGAACCATTTAGTGCTGGACGTCTATCAGGCTGATCAACTCTTAAAAATTCTGATCCATCTTTTCGCCAAACTATATTTACTCCAACAGTTATACCCTCAACAGCAGTGGCAACACATTGTAATACCAGTTTTTGGCCAACCATTTGCTCTCCAAGTATTGTGATGAACATTTCCGGAAGAGGTACTACATAATGTGAAATTCAAATATATTTTGTAATTTTTACCACAGATGTACCAAAACAATCAGGGGTGGATTCAGGAGCTGGCAAGGGGAGGGGCACAAACAGGCTAAGTTGGTAGGTAGTTGGGGACAGAAGATTTTCTTGAAATATTGAAGCAGCAAATAATCACCTCATGGTATTGTATCACTGCTTATTTTTCCTATTTAGGGCTTTGTAAAGTTTTAAAAGCTGTTTTAAAGGCTAAATGTTTTAAAGCAACATGATGATATGCACGAAGGTGCTGGGCCAGGTGACAGGTCGACAGCTACTTTGACTTTTGTTTTAGGTGACTTTGTAATAAATGGTAGTGATATACATATTTTTATGAGTTATATAAATTTGTTGTGGCCCGACAAGGTTTAGTATTTCAATCAAAAGACGTATGGCATCTCCACAAGGGGGAGGGGAGTATTTGCCCTAAGTGCTCAATCCTGGATTCGCCATTGACAATGATCTAACAATGTTAAATTAGTGCTGTCAATGATTTGAATTAAAGACTGCACAATATCATGGAACACAAAATACCAACTAAACTCATCTTCCAAGTGTCCATTTCCTAAAACCTAGATTAGCCTTCTTTTTCAGGTATTGCTATATTGTATAGTATAATTAAAATTTCTTAATTTTTATAAAAATATGAAGTAGGAATCCAAGCAATAAAAGTAATGAAACAAGAGAAAAATGATTGTATTACAGCATAGTTCTGTTTTCCCTTTTGTTATCATTGATGTCAATACCGGTGAGTGTATGTTTCTATACCTTACTGTAAATTACTTATGACATATCATGATGCAAATTTTTATTATTAGTATAGTATGTACAAGTTGAGCTGAATCCTGAAAAACAGCTAAAATTAAAAGTGGATTTTTTCGCAACAGAATTAGCATTTCAGCCAGCCAGATGATTAGTAATAACAGCAAAGGTTTCAACAACAGACAAGTATGGTTTGGCTCCAATACAAGTTCTGGAAAGGGCTGTAATGGACACTGTACATATACGGCTTCCCCATAGGAAATGTATTTTGAAAATTTTGATTATCCGTAAATATTATGTCAGACATTTGAACAAAAAGATTTAGAAAAGTTTTTAGTGGGTCAAGCAGTACTACAAATGAGCCAAATTTCAAGATTGTGTGTAATTGCATCCATGAGTTATTAAATGTGTTTGAGGATTCAGCTCAACGCGTACATACTATAGCACTTGGTTATATACTATTATCATTACTAGGACCTAAACCAAGTACATACACACACCAACATGGCAATCCCCTGGTGAGGCTATGCATGACTAGGTGGTAAAGGCACGATCAAAACAATTATGATCCCAAATCAACTCAATATGACACAATAGTGACAGATATAACACGATAGTAGCATCATAACTAGAGGCCACTACAATATTGTAGTATTGTATGCAGCAATACCTTATTGGCAACACTGAAGATGGATATTATTCAGCTATGTAGCCAATATACAGCATAGTATCAACTAGAGGTCACCTGTTGCCAACTGTGGTTTATCAGTGGTGTGGCAATGGCACAGTGATGTGTACACACTATAGCATACAGAACTTGCAGGAGTTACACTGTTAGAATAAGCAATCCAGTTGAGCCAGATAAAGGAAGACAGCCAAGCCAGCCAGAGTCTAGCAAGCCAGGTGAAGGCAAAACGTACAAGTACAATAATATAAGCAAACTTTAAAGGCTGTTGCTATTGTTCCGGCAGTCATGTGAATAAAAATAAAACTTAGACAAAAACAGGTCCTCAAACGAAAAAAAAAAGAAAAGCACAAAATGCCTTGAGCAGGAATTGAACCAGGGACCTCCAGTGCTTGAGCCCAGAGTCCTACCCATTGTGCTACGTGGCTCCCAGCTACCGAACTCCCTTACTTTCTACCTTATATGTCTCCAAGTGGAGTAACTTCAATATAATATATATTGAAGGTGAAGAAGAAACTAAACCTGAACCCGACCCTAACCCTAACATTAGAACTACTTTTCGTGTTCCCTAAAGTTTAATGCTCGGGGCAACCTACTAGACGTGTTCCCTAAAGTTGAATGCTCGGGGCAACCTACTAGACGCGTTCCCTAAAGTTGAATACTCGGGGCAACCTACTAGACGTGTGCCCTAAAGTCGAATACTCGGGGCATAGCATACAATTAGTGTGCTTGATAGTGAGAAATCTAGTGGACTGCCGGAATAATAGCACTGACAAAATATTTCCGGCTGCCGGAACAATAGCAACTTCGAACTTTACAACATACCACACATATTACAACCATTCTTGGAGGATCTGATTCATCATGTAACCGATGCAGTTCTAAAAATAGAAACTGGCTCACATTGTTTCTGGGTGTCCTCTATTAGCTGGAACATTGTATAAGAAGTGCCACGATGATGTTGCTCACCATCTACATGGGTGTTTGTTCTCACAGTACGTATTCTCGATTGACAAAGATTGGTGGAGCCTGAACCTGGAATCTGTCAGTGTGGAGGAATCAGAATGTATTAAGATTCTTTGGGATTTCACTGTTAGAAATACATGCCAATCGTCCTGACAGTCTAGAAACAAGTTGATGTTGTGCTACTTCTAAAAACCAGGCGCCATGCAGCTAGCTAGCTAACTCATCTGGAATTAACTATAGACAGTATATGCTACTATGAATTAACCAACTATAATAGGGTCGAGAATAGGGTAGTTTTAGGTTGTGCAATAATATTATTAGCTAATTCTCGTATTTCGTAATTCATGAAATATTCGTAATTCGTTCAATTACGTTGCTATGCACTGCTAAGGAAGCGTTTGTTAACAAACCGCTTTTACCAACAAATTACGCACAGAACTATCTTCTAAACTGTTTTATAGTGTGACTAACGTGTTTTATCCCACAAATTCTCTCGACACAGCCTCAAAGCTGCTCTTCATTTTCGTTCGCGTACGTAAGGGATACGCCCCCTTTCAACTCGAAGCGATAGGCTATTCCTGGTAGTATACGAGGCCTGCACCGTTGTTTTTCAGTTGCTAAATTCCTGAAAACCTCAAGGAGAAGGTAGTCTAAGGAAAGTCACCACACCCGTGACACTATCCAAAACCACGCCCACTTTTCGTACGCCATTTCAATAATCACTGACTGCACTGCATTGAAATTTAGTGATGAAGAAAGCTCGAACTAAGTGGTATTGTCAAACAATAGTCCATAGAAGCTTTTAATGCTGTAAATTCTTTGTACTGGCTAAAGGCAGGTGATTATCAGGTGTTGAACAAGGCGCGAAGCTTTGACGACACTAATTCCCTTGTTTACCTGTACAAGGAGCGCCTGGATGGTCAGCCGCTACTACGGTTACTATCACTAATAATTTACCGCAGTAATGGATACTAAAATACTATCTATTTGTTTCGCAGTGCTTCCTGTGTGGGTCAACAAGGCAATTTGGGCTGTCGATGCTTCGCGCCTTGTTCAACCCTGATAACCACCTGCCCCTAACCAATTTACAACCTTGAAGACTTCCACGGCCAATTGTTCAACAATACCCCCTAGTTCGAGCTTTATTCATCTACGGATTTCAATGTAGCGCAATCGTAATAATTGATACTGGCCCCATTCAAAATGGCGGAAAGCTGTTGCTATGACGATTACGTAGTTTTGGATTGTGTCTATTTCAGTCCGCCGAAAAGAAACCACCTCAGAGCAAAGTTCACCCAGAGATATAAATAAGGTTGTTTATTATCTCTGGTTCACCTGTGCAGAAGTTTAATACAAACTTCATTTCACTTTTACTTCTTCGATAAAATATTAAACGATTTTGCTCACGTGGGTGCGTACGGACAAAATATAGATAGGTAGATAGATAGGTACACACACTCACTTTTACGAAAACAATTTCAGTAAACCAGGCGCGCGCCCACAGCCGACCTTGTTTAAAAAGATAGACATGCTTTTTGATAGACTTTTCCTGTATGTCCTTTCAACTATTTATTTATTTATTATTATTACTGTGTCAACTTCGCAAGCGAAGACTTTACACAGGAGGGAATTAATGTTGTTTGTAAAGAAGTTGAAAAGGTGCATAAGTACCAAGACTTGTTGATTGAGATTAGGAGACTCTGGCATGTCAAAGCAGAAATCATCCCAATTGTTATCGGTGCCCTTGGTGTTTTGTGCCTAAAGTTCAAAGACTGGCTGAAAAGATTGTGCATTAATTTAAAGCCTTGTGTTTTGTAGAAATCTGTTTCATTACAGTTGAACTGCTGTGTTGAGCATTGAATATTCATCTTAGAATGTTTGCAAGGTTCCGATGATTGCTGTAATTAGCTTTGTGCCAGAAATTACTTTTTGTTTTTTTGTGTGTATTACAATAACAATAAATAATAATAACCATAATAATTAGATCCATATACATAATGGATGATTACAGGGTTAGTTATTGAAGCTGTTTGTATGGTACAATATACCCTTCAAACAATACACACTGGCAACTGACAAAATGTACTTACCATAGACATTAACAGTTATGGCTCTGCTGTTACTTCCAATTGGATTTGTTACATTGCATATGTATACTCCACTATCATTTAAAGTTAATTTTCTAATGAGATATTCAGCCTCGAATACTGCAGATGTGCTAGTGTGAGTAATTGAACGGATGGTTACAAGCTCTTCAGAGAATAAACCATTACTATCTTTACTCCAAGTAAAAGTGTCAGGGGGAGAGCCTTTTGAGGTACATGATAACACTAGTGGAAAACCAATTCTCATTCTTATGTTAGATGGAGATGAAGAGATAGAGTCAACAATCATTGGAGCACCTACATAATAAACAAGTAAATAATGAAACAGTTCGGTAACAATTATATATTACACTGAGATGGTATGATAATAACTTACTCCTTCCATCAAAGTATAAGCCAACTCTCATGGTTTGTATCATCATTGAACTGTTCATTATCATACATGTGTAAATACCTTCTGCACTAGTAGAAAGAGTTAGGCACTGGTATAAATCAACCACTCCTACTTGGCCTCTCATAAGTGCCCCATCCTGTTGGATCACTAAACCACTGCATTCTCTGTTGAACACTGGCAAGCCACTAAAGAACCATCCACCAAGATCTGTATTGTCATCACCATTAGGTCCAAGGCCAGTGATGCAACGAGCAACTAACCCTGGACCACTGGCAAAAATTAATGAGTAATCATCAAGTAAGTTATCAAAACTCAAATCATTATTTCCAGTGATAATTGCAATACCTAATAGCATAAGAGAAAAGATAATAAACTTCCCAATCCAATTTAAGGTATCTGTTCCTTAAATTACTCTATTTGTGTCATTGTGGTTTGATATTACTCAGAAAAAAAGGTAACAGGAAAGTGCAAAGTTATCTGTACAACACAAGTGGATTGTGCAGGGCTGATCAGTGTAAGTGCTTAGTGTACATAAACAGTTTCAACAAAAAAAATTCGATAACAAACTTGAGTGAAGCTTATGTAAATGGCTGACCAGCTTTAGTGATTCCATCAGTAATGCTAACTTCAACTACTGTAACTGAAGATCAAAATTATCCTATAATATACTTTCAAAATTTTAAAATTGTGTGCAAATTGTATGAACCTTTGGTCAGAGCCACATTCAGTAACTGATATTCCACAACACATTATGAAGTTGAGAGTTGTTACTTAATCTTTCTTGTATAGCATCTTATGTCTTAGTATTACTTCTATAGTCTGTTCACGTTCACCTGAGCCCTCGTTTCTTGTTAATAATTCTTGTTACAAGGCCAGCTGCTCAAACATTTAGTAGCACTGTGAAGCCCTTCAAATGCGGAACTGTTTATCAAAAAAGCACTTTGATACAGGCAAGAACAAGATAGTCATGAGGCTTTAAATATATCCCATAAATTTAGTATGGACGATTCAGGCACGCAAACATGTTTACAGCATGAAAACATGCTTGTTCCAGTACAAAACCATTGGGAGTGTACTGGAACACATATTCACATCTTTGATATTACTATATTTGGTGGGGGTTCAGGTGAACGCGTACCGACTCTAGTGCATGCTCTCTGCCTCAGTAAAAGGTACACTCATTTTCCTTGCTCTTTACATATCACATTTCAGTGAAAGCTTACTGCCTCCTCATTAATAAAACCACTTCATTACAGTGATCAGTTCTGGCAAGTGCAGATGCATTTTCTATGGCATCTCAACTATGCAGTTTAGTTTTCCTTAATGTAGCCATTTTGTTAAAAAGCCAGCAGCTACATTTTTATAAATTGACAAGACTATTGCAACATCAGAATCTGAGTAGCCAATAATATACTGCATATATAGCTGTGTGAAATATGACCAAAAGCCTTAGTACTGCTGCTACATCTGTTTGCAATGATATTATGCTGTGGGTGACTGTTATCTCAATCTTTCATGCTACTACATGTAGATCTTGCATAGCTACCCAACTTACCTACCAGAACTGTACAAACTATAATTCTGGCAGAGTACTCAATGCCTCAATGCTTTAACAAGCTTAAGTATGCAATTGAAGTTCAATTGGTCTGTAGCTTTGCAACTGTGGTCAGGCAGGCTGGAAGGTAGGCAGACCAAAATATTATTTGGTTTTGGTAATCTTAATATTAGACCTCTGTGGGTGTTTTCTTGTTTTTATGCTGGATAAAAACAAGAAAAAGGCATAAAAGTGAATTTCGTCATGTATGATTTTTTAAACTGAAGAATTTTGGTGGAATTCATCTTTCAGGCATGACCCTACTAAACAGTACAATTGTACTGTTTGATATTATAATGTTATCAATAACTACATACAGTAGAAGCAACATTTATAGCCATAAACAACTGCAGATTTTAGATTCAAATTGATGATAGAACAATTATGACCATTAATGAACTACATCAAGACACACCCTCCTCTCTTGTGGTAGTTTGATAAAGTCATAATGTCATAGTTAATTATTCTATTTTCAGATTGAGCCTAAAATCTGGAGTTGTTATGGCTATAATTAATTGATGTGTAAAACTCAGTAATTAGTAAAGGCCACATGTAACTTTTAGTCACAGTTGCTGTAAATTCCTGGAAAGCACTTATTTGAGGTTGTAAAGCTTGGATAATTGCAAAAATTGAACAATTAGCTACTGTATATAAAGCACACAAAGTTGTGAATTAAACTGTGTAGTGAGTTATGTTCTCAAGCTCCCCTTCACCTAGCATTCCCTTGGATGTGTTTCTTGCGAGGGCCTGTATAGGGAGTACAAGGTGTAGTGAGTTTAGGATCATAACCTCCAAAACTGTGTATATATATGCTCTGAATATGTACATCAGTTCATATTTGTCAGATATATATATAAGTCTTTAGATGTGGAAAAGGTTTCATATATAACAACCTTGACTGAAGGACATAGCATGTGGCTGTAATGAATTGTGGGTCTTCCACACACATCCAATTCTATGAACTCAGAATACCATAACGCATTGCTCAAAAAACATATTGACCTGAAAGTGTTTTCATCTACTAAGTTATGTTGGTACTCATTACTGTCCAAATTTCAAGTCAATAGCATTTTCCAATCTGAAGTTATGAGTTGTCAAAGTTGGTAAATTAAATGTGTGTGGAAGACTCCTTTTTGCACATAGTCACTGACATTGTAATCATTAGATGAGTAGTACAATGAATAAAGACACTGTGTTAATGAAGCATAAGCCAACGTCTGCTACGGAAGTGGTGGGATGTCATCCTGCTGTTATGTTTCATAGTTGATCCAGGCCTTCGCAGAAAGTTTTGAAGCAAAGCAGCACCAAAAAAAAAAAAAAAAAACTAAAAAAAAATTTTTTAGAAGTGCTTACCACACTTCAATGCTGCAATGCCATTTTTAGTGATTTCAAAGGCAAAAGTATGAAGTTTGGCCAGTAGAAAAGGTCCCAATGTGATACACTATATTATGCATAACTGTTGGTGATTTATCACTCCACGAATTGTCAATAAATTAGGGACACGCGCACTTTTTCAGAGGGGGTTTCAGCTGAAACCATTGCAACCCCCCCTGTATCCGCCACTGCAATATACCTCAGAGTAATCATAACCTCAAAAGCTAAAACATTTACCAAGAGATTTCATATTACACAATGTATAAAGTAACTTTTACATAATTTGTAGTGGCTAAATATTTCAAAGCATGCGGATTGGCATGACAGCAGTTATGAGGGAAAAGCAAATAACTCACAGTCTAGCCAAGAGTCTACCAATACCAATACATCAACAGTTTAAGTGTTTCAAATGTGGCAGAATTGAAACATCATGTTCTGTTGAGAAACTTGTTGTAACAGAACATAAAGGAGGTCAGTCAGTTGATAGTATACAGCATAACAGTCAACACAACGTAAATGACCAGTCAGCTGATAGGGAATAAACATTCAACCAACTTGTGAAACAACCAATATTGAAAAGTAGTGGACAATTACAATATGCCAGTTAGTAGATCAAAACAATGACTATGGATTCATAATATTATGTTATCTGTACACAAGTCAATAACATTTTGGGAGGCTAATGTATCTAGTTGGTTCAGTTTACCAAGTTAATATTATAGTTGGAAGTATCCCAGCAAGAGCTCTTGTTGATACAGGTTCACAAGTTTGTATTACTAGAAAATAACCACTTCCCAACATTAATTAGAAGAAACAAAATTGTAGTGTATCTAATTGTTTTACCCAACATCTAATGTATAACCTTCAATACTCAGCCTATTGGAGCAGAAGGGTCCCCACTTAAGGGTCCCCACTTGGTGCTAAGGCTTAGTAAAGTTCCAGTTTGAAATTACTGGGTTGATCCTGGAAATTCCTTACCATGTGATGGATTCTTTCATGCAGGGCCGCCCAGAGAAATTAAGGCGCCCAGAGCAAAGAGTTAAAGTGGGGCCCCAGGGGCAAGGAGGTTTCCATTCTGAATCACAACTTCACCCAAGTTGTAAGTTGAAGACCAAAAAAAAAAAGAAAAGGAAAAAAATAAAGGTCATTACATGCTAACAATGACAATAACTACCCCTCACCAACCATATCTCCTTATTTATAAGCTTGATGCACTGCTCCTCCGAAGAACACTGTGACTGCTCTATTAGAGTATGTAGATCTCACTGCTCTATTAGAGTATATCGATTTTTTAAACAGGTATTCAAGGGGCCCTTCATGGGGCCTCCTGGGGCCCCTTTCAGGCTGGGTCCCGGGGCAAAATGCCCCAGTTGCCCCACCTGTGGGCGGCCCTGTTTTCAAGTCTACTTGGAAAAGTTAAATAATTATGGGCACAAATTCCATTGTTGGCTTTGATTTCAGAATATCTCAGTCTAATGGAAGTAAATAATTTCAGGAAGTTTGTTCAGCAGTTAGCTCAATCAGAAAATTACTGGAATCAAGGAAGTTATCTACAGTACCTACAATTGAACCATTAGTTAGTTGAGACCATCAGGTTGCCTGTACCATTGTCAGAAACCCCATTCTTACCTTTACCATTGACAGCTGAAACAACAGAGTCATCAGCTGAGTCAGTGGCTTAATACTTAATAAGATTACAATAGCTATTGCATGGATGTACAGACAGAGCTCAAAATAACAGTTGCCAGTCTGCAGTTTCCTGTTCAAATCCCTCCTACAACGACCAATATTTGCAATGGTCGGCAGCAGTGTTGGGGCAAATATTTACATATTACTTGCAACTGAACTATTTAATTACAGTTACATATTACCCATATAATAAAGTAACTATAATACTATTACATATTATATTACTTTGTGTCCACAGCCTTAAAGCTGTCACGTGTGAAGCTACTACCTTATCATGTGACATGATTGTGTTGTTCGACAATGTGCAAATCTTGGTTAGTAAGAAGCTGGTGAATAAGCTTCATCCAGTAGGCTTCGTTACTTTGTTGTGGCTAAACATTACTCAGTGGATTACTAACAAGATTAGTAACCTTGTTACTTGTAGTAATAATATTATGTAATATTAGACTCGTTACAATGACTTCATTACTTAGGTAATGTATTACATTTGTTAGTAAAGTAACTTGAGTTGTATTACCACTAATTTACCAGTTTTTATAGCGTATTTCATTATGTTACTTTGTTACCACAAAAGTAATAATTATTATGTAATGCACTCCAACACTGGTCGGCAGTTATTGCCTAGCATATGAAATAATAACTTAGCAGTGTATTCATGTGTCATTAAAGTGTCAAGCAAACATTAACAGTATTCTACTGAAATCACTCTCAGATTCAATTTCCATGGTAGCATGCCTCCAGACCCCTCGTTTGGCATCTACACACACTGGTGTATGCCATCCTGGTTACATCCCTCAATACGCACAGTTGAAAATGTAGCACTGCAAATCAATAGCCAGCAACTGCAGGGCAAATTTTGTTTTGATCTGCAGTCACTGCAGTACATAACTGTTTCATTATTTTGAGCATTGTACAGATCAGCTAAAGTTTCCAACTGTGCAATTGATGCCTGTCATGTGGATTGATGTGGAAGGTTAATCACAAGAACATACTTCTTTCAAAGATACTATGCATGCAGCAATTGAAGCTACAATGCCAAAAGAGTGTACAATGAACATTTTCAACTCTTTATAATTCTATATGTAAACCTGATGCTGATGTCAGGGGCGGATCCAGAGTTTCGAAAGAGGGGGGGCACCTTTCTGAAAAACAGTTGAAGACCAAAAAAACTTGCTGAAAACCAGTTGAAGACCAAAAAAAAAAAAAAAAAAAAAGGTCACAACAATAATAGCTAGTTATCCTTACCTACTATATCACGTCTGTTATGTAAAATAAAATCCTATTTGTAGCTTCATAGGTAAGCTACACTGCCTCATGAACATTGTGACTGCTTTATTAGAGTAATTGACTGCTCTATTAGAGTATATCGATCTTGTATGCAATTTCTTGAAGGGGGGGGGGCATTTGCCCCAAATGCCCCATCCTGGATCCGCCACTGGATGTATTATATACATTACAGCAAAAGCTCTAATCACAAGAGTCTACAGATAATTGTTCTAGATAAGAACATTATGATTGATGGACAGTGTGACTTTGCTGATGAAATTAGTGATATTTAAACTCTGTGCATGCAGAGTTCTTTTGATCAATTGGGGAACACAGCCACAAGTTAACAGATATTGGAAAAATGAAAGAGACTAGTTTTGTAGAACACAGTGATCCGATGTGGAACAGCTTATGGAAAGAGTCACCTAAATGTGCTGAAGAGCAGCCAGGTAGAGTGTGTAAAGTAAATAATCGATTGATCATTTGGAACAGGTACTCAAGATCAGTCAGTGATTGGTGTTGTAAGGCAGTTACTGGACAGCTTGTGTGAGCATGTGCTAGTTTTTGCTTTGTGTGACGAAGAGTTACATAGGTGCAACTGATGTAGTTGTACATTCGATAGACACAGCAGGTGCAAATTCAGTAAGAAAAGCTCCATGAAGATTACCATATGCCTTAAGGAAGCAACTATTGAAAATCAACCATGTAAAACCAGCAAACAGTCCTTATGCTTCACCAATAGTACTAGTGAATAAGGAAGATAGAAGTTTACATCCTTTGTTGTCTGTTGAAGCATTAATAAGGATACAGGGATTGCCTCAATTGGATGAATTGGTAGATGCTATTGGTAACCAGAGGGATTACATTTCCACAACTCTTGATCTAACTATTTATTAAAACAATAAAATTTTCTAAAGAAAGTAGGGATCAATACAATACACATGCTATAAAAAGAAAGGAAACAAGCTTACAGTTGAAATGGGAATGATCCACACAACAAAAAGCAAGTCAAACAAGATTAGATAACTACTTGCTAAAACAAGACACGTTTTAATCCCTACTTTTAGCTAATTTGATAGCTAAAAGTAGGGATTAAAATGTGTCTCATTTTAGCAAGTAGTCATCTAATCTTGTTTGACTTGTTTCCTTGTTTTTTGTTGCTTGGATCATTTCCATTTCGGCTGTAAGCTTGTTCCCTTCCTTTTAATAACATGTGTATTGCATTGATCCATACTTTCTTTTAAATTTTAAAATATTTAATAGCTAGTTTGTTAACTTTTTATGTCTAGCTAGCTAGCCAGCTATATTGTACACAATCACATTCTTTCACTGAATTTTAACACTAGAATAGAGTTGATGGCCTCCTTTATTTTGCAGTGTTGATGGAAGCCGCAATTTGCAGGTGAGACAAAGTAATGGCTAGAGTCAGGTTACCACTAAATAGGGTTAACTACTAAAGCTGTATACAAAACTAAGCATGGTTTGTAGGGGTCTGGATTGCCCTCATCAGGGATAAAATTCAAATAGCTACTCTGAGCTGAGATTGTTTTCAGAACTTTATTTGATGACTGTTCTATTAGAGTATTTTAATGCCTGTCTGTTCTATTAGAGTATATCGATCTGTACTTTTTAATCAGCAAAACCTGCTATGGCCACTGCTGTAGTGGCCATATATGCCTTGTTTTTCTTTCTTTTTTCTCAGCTATCCTCTCTTTGTTTTCTGTGTAGTGCTTTTGGTTGAAGCTTTTTCCTTCATTCCATTCAAAGGCATGATTACCTCGCCAAAAACTAAACTACTAAGACCATGAAGCAACTAGAGATAGTGACTCCTTGACTACTACGCCCGTTCATACTTGTCTTTTGAGGGCACACATTTGGCACTTTATTAAAATCACGTGTAGTAATTACGTGTTAAGGCAGTAACACGTGCCGCAATCAATTATCTTTTGGAAAGAAGGAAGGCCTATGAATGATGAACGTGAACAGCATGGTGCAGTGGACAAAATGTAATTGAAACAACAGATTTGTGAATCTGCCGTCATTACCTTGGCTGTCTGAAATTTCTGGAGCTGTACACCTAACGCTGCCAGGTCTTACAGCAGGCAGTTAGATGAATTTCAATTTTTTAAAAAAATCATTGTACATCGAAACAGTCAATTTTTCATCGTATTTAACCAAGGATCAACATCATTACAGCTGTACTAATGCATTCCAGGTGGTTTTTCTGGAAAATTTATTGCAAGGGTGTTTTTTAAAGTGCAAAAATTTACGAAGCCATATGATTTCTTACCGATCCCTACTTAATAAGTACTACTGTACTTAATAAAACTAAGTTAAAATGGAAGCAGAATATAAGGCAAAGTGAGCATTCATTTGGCATCTTGGTTTATTTTAATACTAAAGAATGCCAATGCCATTTGGCCTTACAAATGCTCCACCAACATTTCAAAGATTACTAAAGAACAATTTGCTGGATGGAATTTTGTGTTCATTTATTTAGATGACATAATAATACTCAGTCCTTTCCTGAAAACATTGTTCATGTGAAGAGTGTATTGCAGAAACATCAGAAAGCAGGACTCAAAGTAAAGCCCTTAAAGTGTGCTTTTGCTGACTGCTGATGAGAAAAATATTAGGTTTTGTGTTATCATCAGAAGGAGTGTAGCTATACTGCAGAAAAAATATTGAAGCTATCAAAACTGGACCAGCTACAGTAAAGAATTCCAAAGATTTCTAGCTAATGTTTATTGAAGGCACATCAGACACTTATGATTAACAGCTTTAACTATATACTGTAACAATCTGGTTAACCTGTACCATATGAATGGGATGAGCACTGTGAGGAATCTTTCTGGACCATAAAACAAGTATATACTGATATCTTCACCAGTTTTAATGTCTTAATAGTGTTTTCTATGAGTTAATGCTTGTGAAAATGGCTTTAGAGCTCTATTTTAGAACAGCTTGGTGATGACAATGATCAACATTCAGTAGCTTTAGTTAGTAGGGCTACCAATGAATCTGAGAAATGTCCTCCTGCAAAGTTAGAGATGGTAGCAATTGTGTTTGCTTTGAATCAGTTTGAAATATATTTACTTGGACATAATATTACAGTTTTATGGACCATCAAGCTCTGTCATTTGTCCTACCTGAAAAGTTAATCAAAGGGATTGTTGTCCTAGTGGTACCTGAAGATTGTTCAATTCTTATAAAATTATATCAGATCTTGTGTTTGAGCATAAGCCAGTAAACATAAAATTAATGAAGATACTGATCACAAGCAACAGTGCTGTCCCTTTATAGGAAAATACTTATTTTTCATTTGGTCCTGAAAAACAGCTGCCTCATCAAGTTCATGACACACAATCAAAGGTCTGGAGATAATCGATACTATTTTTTATAAACATAGAAATTACTAGATGACTGAAAAGAAGTGCAAGGAACCTTAAGTAAAGCAAAGAAGGGATACTTGTTTTAGATGGTATGCTAAATACAATAATAAATTGTGATCAGGGATGTATGTTGTAGCAGATCAGACCACAGCAACTATTGCTAGATGTCTAGCAGACTTACAATAATCTACACAGACATTGTATGTCTACCTTTGCTAGTAACTACCTTTGCTAGCGTAGCCCTAAGTGCGCGGTTGAAATGTTTGACTAAGCCATTGTACTGTGGATGTCCTGGCATTGCAGGAAGTTGTTTGATACCCTGTATCTTGTAATTTAACATCTGCAAGGAATTTTGGAGTGCAATTCAATCATCAAGAAGGCATGACTGAGACAAGCTACTTGGTCCACTATGGCTGCTTATTGAGTGATGGTACATTTCTCTGTTGGAGAAATACTCTTTTTTTTCTGCTACATTGTATAGATCATGCCAAGTGAAGTGGCCAAAGGCATTGAATTTCCATTTTTTTGTCCAAAGCTCCTGTTATTTACTCAGACTATGGCACAGTTTTCTATAAGAAATTACAGGATTTTTCAAAGGTAATTTCCAGATGTGGCAGTGAGTTATGAATGCAGGGGTCTGGGGGCACAGCTCCCAGCCACTGACAAATTTTGAAAATCAAAATACTTCAAACTTATGACTGCAATATAAAGCACATTATATTCTTGGTTTCCTAAAGTCCTTATCATCATAGTTTATGGCTATAGTTAGGTATTGTAATGAATTCAAATTCTCCGAATGAAAATTATATTCTGTAATATCAAGGTATAGTCTTATTTTTCAATATCAATTAATTTTTAATAATGACTGCTCTATTAGAGTATCTCAATCTTTACAAGGGTTTTCCATTGCATACCCTTGCTCTCCCTCAATCCACTATATTGAAGAATCAATGTGAGTTTCCTATTAGTGAGACCACATGCACCTCTTAACAATCTAGCTATTTACTTATCAGTAAACAAGATGACCTCACCACAGCCCTTATTGGTCTAGCTAGCTGCACACCCCTTGGCTGACTCAAGATATACTTTAATACAGCAGTCACTCTAATACAACAGTCATGTAAGATATTCTAATAGAACAGTCACAAGTTACATTGTAGCTAGCTCTGTTACAACAAGAGCTAAACAAACTAAATTTTACTAACAGATCCCTACTTCATTTTTAAGTTAAAAGTACTATATTATTGTTACTATTATTACTCGTATGCATCTACAATGTGACATGACCGCATTGTTGGACAATGTGTAAATCTCGGTTATATTTGTGGTGAAGAGAATGTAACTGGTCTACAAGTTTAATTCATTCTTTAATTTGAGGTGGGCTTCAATGTGGCTGGATGTTATGCAGTGGATTAATCACTTTGTTACTTGTAGTAATAAAATCACTTACTGAATATTTGAGTCATTACAGTAACTTCATTACTTAGGTAATGTGTTATACGCAGAGGCGTAGCTAAGGTGGGGACTGGTAGGGAACAGGCCCAACCAATCAGCTTTAGTGCCCTACCAACTCAATTTGCAGAAACTATTCAAGCGCGATCGAAATACCCTAATAGAGCAGTCACCCTTATACAAGAGTCAAGCATTATTAGCACGATAATAAATGATCAACTGCTTAAATTGCTCTAAAATTCAACTTTAGAGGGTTTGACTTAAAACAATTTCCTTGGAGGCATACCCCCAGATGCCCCTAGCAATAATGTGTCGACCTTTCCTTTTTTTTTGGTCTTCACCTAAAATCTAGCTGTGCCCAACCAATCCTTCAGGGCTAGCTACGCCACTGGTTATACGTATTTATAAGTGAGTTATATTACTAGCTTTTATAGCATATTTCGATATATTATGTACTTAGTTACTACAAAAGTAATAATAATATAATTATGTAACTCATTATGTAAGTAATGTATTACCCCCAACACTGATCACAAACACATCAACTACGCACTTCCGTTGCAGACAAACGCAGATATAAATTTAAAATATACATATATACACAGAAAGTTCAAAATTGCAATTTACTTGCCTTGTGCTAAGGTGCTCAGCAGTAAATATAAATAAACTTCATAACTGCAAGATTACTTGCCTCGCACTAAAAAGCTTGGCAATTACAAATACATAAATCAAAAAATCATAAGACTTAGGCAAGAAGAGTTGATGTTATAAATGTATCCTGTGTTAGTGATAATATGAATGATGATAATATCATTGTTAGCTAGAAATAAGACTGTGCTTGAAAAGTAGAAACCACTTAATTTTTTTAATCATGAACTACTCTTGGGTGTAACAGAACACCCATGAGAGTCTGGTGTAAATGACTGATAAAACAACCCAAAAAGTACTTAAGAAGCACCTTATTAAACAGTGCTGACTTGCTTTAGCTCACCTGACACTTTAATGTAGCAATTCCTAATAGCTTATAAAATTGCATATGCATAATGTGTAATATAAGGTCACTACCTTTAAACATAATAGAGTACAAGCACACACATACCTGATACACGAAGTGTAAATGGTTCACTGCTGTAGCTGTTACCATTAATAGCCACGATACAGCTGATATTGCCAGCATCATTTGCAGTAAGACCATTGCCTACTACAGTTTGTGTACGTTGTCCAACAGGAAAGCATGATTGATTTCCACCATTGTAGTTGCTATTATTGTAACATCCTGTAGTGTTCCACTGATATGAAATAGGGGTTGTTGGTATTGGATCAACCATACATGTCAGGACAACATCACTCAGAATGGGGTAGTCAAATGTATTAGTGTATCCACTAACAGGTGTACCAGCTGGAAAACTGTCAATGGTGACAGTGGTAGCTAGATGGCATAATTATAACACATAATTAAAGTGTTTAATAACATAAAGAGTTGGTTAAACTGCTTAATACGGTTTTGCCGAACCTTGGTGTTGCTAAACTTTCATTGCTATCAGTCTATATTAAAATTGCAAAGTCTTATTTTGGTGGCTGCCTTTAAAAAGTTAAAATACTGAATGTTTTCAAACAATTTAGCTGCCAAATGGGCCATAGAATTTCTGAAAGTAGATTAAGTCTGATATTGTTGTGAATCACAGCAGTGGGAATCTGGAGGGCAGTCTGCCATGCAGATGTTGACAACACATTAATATTTCATCTCTCCTAACTGGCCTCAAATTGAAAGTGCTCACTAATGATTCCAACTAGCTGGCATAAATATTGAGCACAATTATGAGCATAATAGGTAGAATTTTAAGCAATGCAGTACAGCATAACACATAAAAGTTTAAAGTGTAATAGGCTCATGCCTATTCTTGAAATCTGACATGTATATAATTAAGTTACATCTCAACTTTAGTATGTTTTAAAGTAGCTAGAGACATTTCTGTATAATAAAATAATCACCACATCATCCATTTACTATAATTATAATATACAATACTCAGTCAGTACTTCACTGCTCAATAAAATAATACTATGTAACCACACATTATCAATTCTATGACTATATGAGCTTGGAAAAACATTACTTAGTGTTCAATTCAAGTAAGATATAAACCTGGAATTTTCTCAATCCATTTGGCCACAAAATATTATATGCTTCTGGTTCCCTTCCTGGTCACTTTTCACTGAATACATTGTATAAGAAAAATTAGGAATTTTAAACTAGAGTAGGGACAGTGTAGTACCACTGTAATAAAATGTACTGGGTTGAAGTAGTACATAATGTCCAGATAATCTAAAACAACAAGAAGTGGATATCTCTACTGTGCTACGAAGATTCTACAATCAAAACAACCAGTAGGGACATTCATTTCTTATTGTTTTACGGTATCTGGACATTATGTACTACTCAGATCCAGTACTTTTTATTGTGGCCGTGCTACATTGTCCCTACTCTATCCTATCTTTTCTTATACCTGTTTGTGAACCTTTTTGTTAATTCATGACCACTATCCAATAGCTAGCTACCCTCACACATGTAATACAATTCTAGTCTTAATCATATTCATAAATGAGGCCATGATCAGTAGCGATCATGAATCTAATAATCCAATTGTACACAAGGATTGTCCAGTTACTCCATCCTACTACTGATATAATTATACACATCAAGCATCAGGGTGTGGTGGCTAGCCACCTGACTAATTCACTTACACACAGCAAAGTCCAACTATAAAACAGCAGTCTACCTTCATACTAGTGTTGGATGGTATGGCATTTTGATCCCAGTATTCAGTATTGAGAGAATACTCCAGTATCTGGTAATTTCACGGCTTCATCAATTGTGTCATATATGTGTATGGTTATACAATGCAAGTACACAGAAAAAATTGGAATTTTCAACTAGAGTAGGGACCATAGTACATCGATAAAAAGTACTGAAACAAGCTGAAGTAGTGCACGATTCCATGTTTGAACAAAACTATCTATTTACAAAGAAGCTAGCTACTAGGGTGAACTGCTTAGCTACCTGTAGCTGGTTGTAAAATTGAGGTATACAGAAGAGACTAGACCCATAGCCTTAGCAGTTTTTTTGGTGGGGTCTAATTGACGGAAAGGAACGGAAACGAGGCGGAACGGAATCAGGGGCTAAACCACGGAAACACGGAACGGAACACTTTTTAAATCAAGCTTGTAGTATTGCTGAATATTCCCCATGGATATGCCCTTGCAATTTATTAGCGGCATCTATGGTGATCAAAGCAGTGGATTGAAATAACAAAGGATCAGTTGTGGGTTTAGCTGTCATTAGTAATGAAATATTAATTGTAGGATTGTTTTCTTAGTAATGGTTTACCCTCGGGTTTACCTCCTGATGTCAAGAAAGAAGCTTAATACACGACAAGGCAAGTCTTGTTACATTATGTATTAGTTGTTTCTGCTGAATGAGCTGATAATCACCATTATGGTTTCATTTTTATTATAGCTGATGTTGCAATTAGGAAGAGGAAAAGCAGCTGGCCTATTAGCTAAGTTAAAAGGAGGTTATCAAACTAAGGAAATTTGTAAAGTGTGTGAGGAACAGATATGCAGCCATATCAACGATATAATGTGACGATCAATGAAATGCAGAATTGAAACACTGAGCACAGTAGACTAAGCATTATCATTATAAGTATTCTCAGTAGTGAGTTGAAAGAACCTTTCTGTGGCTGCCACTAATAACTGAATCACAGAAACAATGTATTATTTTTCTAGTCTTGAATCCAATACTCCTATAGAGACCAATACGAGAAAATATTTGATATTAATGCCAAATGTCAACCAATAACTTTCTTAATTTGGACCAATGACTTAAAATACTCTTGTCAAGATTTCCAATCTTGAATTTCTAGTTTCTACCTAATGAGAAAATTTATGATGTAGCTATGACCTGAATCAAGACTACAAGTTCCTACAAGTTCCACTGCCCCATCAGCAGATACATCAAGGGGAGTTGTACTTTAGCAGCAACTTCTCATTTGCATTTTATCAAGATCTAGAGTTTGTATAGTACTAAGGGAGAGTGTCCTACTACCAATGTAGCATATACAAACACTTTTACTGGTGATAGTGAACTGCTGATAGGTATTGAGTAGTGTTGAACATGGAAAACCTTTACACACTATAGAACAAAGTGTTGATACTCTACCTCACCCAGTGGAATGTACTCCTGTTGGACACACTCTCTTACTACTTTATAAATCATCGTTTTCTGAGAGAACAACACAAGATGCATTAAAAAGCAAGTAATATTACTTTTGATAGAGCTACTATATCTATCAGGCATAAGGTCCATATAATACCGGTAGCTACCAATGGACTATATGATATATATATGATATACTGAGTTAGCTACACAGGTTTACTACTACTGATCTAAAGAAACAGTGGACTAATAATGATCATGTGGACAATATAATACATCAAGGCAACATTGTATGTGGGATGATAAATAGTGTGAAACTTCCTTGTACAAAGTAGGCTGAATACCATGTTGAGTATAGGCAGTGGAAATTCTAGAGATGGCATACAGGGGGCACAGCATTGATACTGTTGTATAAAGTAGAATTTCAGTGGGGGCCTGGGGGTTGTGCTGTAGGATTTTTGTAATTTAAAGACTTAAAAGTAGCCTAAAATTGTTACTAAAAAGATGGAGTGGAAAATGCTAAAACTAACAATGCCAATCTATAATGCAACTGTTTCACAAGATTTTTCAAAACTTCGTTTTTTTAGCAGAGTGGGAGAGGAGTTTCCCTTAGAATCACCTATGAGTATAGGTTTTCTATTTTTTTATTCAATATCCTACTATGGACAAGAAGAGCTTTAACTTGATGCAGAAAGCTTCGATTGACTTGGTCCATTCAGCAAGGCAAGCACATATATAAGGAACCACATAACCTGGGATCCAGGATTTCCTCTGCATTCAACCACCACTTTTCAGTATAATTTCTCATGCTTCAGTAAGGGCCATTTTAGCTGATGAACATAACCTTATGGGCATCAATGGCTTGGCTAAAAAGATCATCCTGATAATTATTCTGCTGATGAATGGAAGGCCCAGTTGATTATAAGCATTTGGACTTTAAGATAGTCCCTCCTGTTGATGTAAAATGAGAGAAGCTAAAGCAACATTGTCAATGGAATAGACTCTGACAAGCACTGATCATATGCATGTAGAAGTTGCATCAAAGGTGCAATGGGAGACATTGTGAATATTTAGTCCATGGAATTTCCATCCTGGTGAGAGCAGGAATAAATCACATAGCTATTGCACAGTATTCTCCTGTATAATAACTATAATTAATCATTGTTGGCAGACGTTGCATGAGGAGACATGGGAGAAGTGACTGACACTAATCTCAGGGTTATGAAAATTGTTGGTCTTGATAAGAGTAGCTACTCGACTTAATGCAGTCCAAGACCTCCAAAACAAATCTTTGGTTTGAAATACTATAGTGTCAGTAACAGAAAGGTTCTTTTAACTTGATACCAAATTCCACTGCAATAAAAATTTGATATCATGACTATCACAGAATAGGTATGCCATATAGCCTCTTGTGTCTTTCACTCATCTCTAAATATTTTTAAACACGGCTTCTACACACAGCACTATAAATCTCCAAGTGAATTGGCTTTCTGTCACCAGTTTCTTTCTGCTTTCTTTATGGATACATCATTTATGATTCGAATTGAGACTGATTGGTAGTAAATATCACGTCAAATTGATCAGCAGAAACAACAAAAGCTATTACAGATACAGTCCAGGAACTGAGACAACTAATCCCACAATTGATATTTCGTTACTAATGGAAACTAAACCCACAATAAATTCGTAAAATTATTTCGATCTGGTTATGTGGTAAGTTTGATCACCTGGAGGTACCGCTAATAAAGTCGTAGGGCAATAGTAAGCTGCACATCTTGATTTCAGATAGTGTTCCGTTCCGTGGTTTAGCCTCTGATTCCGTTCCGCTATGTTCCGTTCCACCAATTTGACCCCACCGTTTTTTTTTTTTTTTAATTTTAGCCCGGGCTAGATGGACTGTCCTTGCCTGCCACTCCCAGTACTGGCTGTCAAGTGCCAGACAGTTGGAGAACAGCTATTTAAACAATTCAGTCGAGGGTGCTATAGAGATATTCCATCTCCATAACAACCATTTTCGGTCGGCTATATTGTTGTGCAGATTTGTCGAATTTGTACACACGGGGTCTATGGAGAAGGTTAAAATTACGTAGTGGCTATTCGTCCGGTTCCGGACGCCGATTTCAGCAGGCTATTCGTCCGGTTCGGATCACGTGGTCCTGTTCGTCCGGTACGTACTATTTGTCCGACAGTGTCACCCATAACTCGAGTATCAAACACACTAGTTGTATGAAGGTAAGTTTTTGGGTGAGCTCGCCTCGAACTCACCCAAAAACTTACCTCCATACAGACAGTAAAAGTCGTGATTGTGCTTAACAGGCAAACGTCACGTTAGCTTAGGGTTAGGGTCGGGTTCAGCTTTGGTTTCTTCTTCTCTGGGTATTCTTCATATATAGGTTTCTTCTTGAATGACGTATATAAGATAGAAACTAAGAGAGGTGGGTAGCTGGGAGCCATGTAGCACAGTGGTTACAATCCTTGCCTCATAAACTGGAGGTCCCGGGTTCGATTCTTGGAGAGGTCATGATTTTTTTTCGTTTGAGGACCCTTTTTTGTCTAAGTTTTTATTCGCGTGAACTGGATCACGTACACCGAACGGGACGAATAGCTTGGTAAAATCGGCGTCCGGAACCGGACGAATAGCCTCTACCTTAAAATTTGGTGCTGCGCGCATTCCGAACACAACAAACGGAAGAAACCATGGTGGATGGACACCATATAAGGTTAGTACTAACATATATAACAGACAGGCTAACCTGTAAAGCGGCTCGAAAATTCCCCATACAACGCTCGATACTGTTGCACAACAATATGGCCGAAATACGGTATAATAAGCGAGGAATTACGGTGCCTATTTTTGCTACTATGGAGATGGAATATTCCTATACTGAAGGCGACCCTCGGAATAGGCCAGATCGACCATAGATGGTATCGGATGACTAGTCGATGATCCCATATAAGCGCATAGCTATACCTTAACAAAGAAAAACACAACCATCATCGAACCCAGAATAAACGACTGTAATTCACATTCTACTTCTCAGCCAACATAGCTAGAAGCGATGACTCCGTAAGCAAATCACAGCCCCGCAGACCTTAGCAAAGAAAAACACAACTGGCATCGAACCCAGAACAAACAACGGACTGTAGCTAATTCACATTCCACTTCTCAGCCAACGTAGAGCCTTAGCAGTTGTCGAGTCATTGGCGGCGGGGGGCCTCGGTCTGCCTAAGCCCCCTCGAAATGATATCTCGCCGAAATCATCCTTCTTAGAGTGGAATTGAAAACCCTGAAAAAGATTGATATACCGTAGATTAGCTAACATATACATAATGATCGGTAATAATTATGATCGCTTGTTTACGTCGTATTAAATCGATAGTAGCTATAGTCGATGAATTTCTTCTATTCATGGGAAACACAATGATCAAGTTTCAATTCTCTTGCGTTCGCCATTTTAGTAGCTTAGCACCTGTAATCTATTTTCCCATGGCTATAATTGCTCACAAAGCGATACGCTTTCTGTTGTTGCTAACTACTTTGGTAGACTGTGTAATTCCAAAGGTTATTATTGGGAAGTGAGTTTAAAACCTTACCAGAGCATTCACTTGCCTAAGGTAGGGTCCGCAAACCCAAAAATCGATATCTTCAAATCGACTTACAAACTATAGTCATGTGTAGGGGTAGGTCTAATCAAGCAAACATTAGAGTGGCAGCAAATTTCATCCATCTTTTCTAGTGAAAATAACGCGAAACACCTTCGATTTTTAGCCGTCGTAATTTAAGAGGTTGTCCACTCTTACTATGGAGTATAGGTAGTTTAATATAATTGATTAATATTATTTTGGTGGTGGCGTCGCGCAAAAAAAGACATTTCGTGATCAGGAGCACTGCAGACTTGCAGGAAATATTGCAACATTTACTGCAGTGATCACCTCCAAGTCAATTATCTGTGTGCAGAATATGGTGTGGATTAAAGTTTGTTGACCATCTGGCTGAGACCAGCCTCGCCCGGTTTAGCGAAAAATTCCTCCACGATTGCAGTCTCGTGCAAATTAACACCTTTAGGTGTGCTGAAGTATGGAAATGATTGCTCAGAGCAAGTATAAACTTACAGAGATGGCTTGATTACTGACGGTAAATTTTGCAGTTAGCCATAGGCGGTGGAGACGGGGGGGCAGGGGAGCCATGGCCCCCCCACTTTTTGGGACACTGTTTGCAAGAAAAGATCGAGATACTCTAATAGAACAGTCAGGATCTGGATACTCTAATAGAGCAGTCACAATATTCAGAGAAGCAGTGTAGCAAATTACTTAGCTACGTATGTGTAGTTATAAATAAGGAGATATAATTGGTGGAGAGCAGCTATTGTCAGCAGGCTGTGACCTTTTTTTTGGTCTTCAACATACAGCTGACCTGGCCCCCTCACTCTTTGGCCTTCTCCACCATCCCTGCAGTTAGCCAATAACGAAATTTATTGTGCAAAACTAAAACTCTTGTAAGGAAAGTTTTTCCGCACTCAGCATAATATTGCTGACTTGATATGAGTATAAAACACTGTGAGCACAGTAAGATGATCATTTCTGTAGCAAGGATGGAGTCCAGAGGTCTTGAGTACATGGCCAGATATAGCTATAGATAGCTATGTACATGCAGGTCATGCAGCATAGTTATAATCATGCACACCTTTTGATAGTTAAATCAGAGCTTATAATTATCTAATTATCTAATTATCTATTTTCATGTGATACTCAGATGCAGTAGCATGCAAGGTCAGATGGTATGCTCCCCAGACGAGTTTTTACATGCCTTGAAATCACATCTGTATGAAAAACTATCACACAAAGCCATGATAATACCTCGTAGCAAATTTTGTACTAAAGTATCAACTTATTCAGTCTCAATCATATCTAGTAGTTATTATCATATCCTGTGCAAGACATTAAAACATATTATAGTATTACCAAGAGTTCATAATATAAAGTAGTAAATATTGTATATTATAAACTCTTGGTATTATTTCCATGACACAAGATCTCTAAAAATGAAGTTTAGTTATTTGGAAGAAATTTAATTTGATTTTAATTGTTATAATGAGATGCCAATCAGATGATTTGCTGGAACTTGAAAATTGACATAGTTATAAATTAGATCAAACATTTAATAAGAACAGTAGTCACATGTCACTGAATTTAAAGTAATTATCATGATGACTTTGTCATATTAATATATTAAGATCTTCACAAAATTCAAATAGTTGAAAATTTGTCCTACACTGGGTCCTGATTTTGAAGTTTATGAGGCAGAATTTTAATAGTTTGGAAAATTACATGGAATGTATAAGAGTGGCACACACAGATAGGACACAAAATGTATATACATTAAACTGTTGACTTGAGGATTGCTTTCAGGCGTATATCTCAACTTTTGATTTTATTTTACATATTCTTACAGTAACTTAGTCAGCAGAGCCACTCTTCCCTATACCATCAACTATGGAATTGGAGCAAGCCCTTGGTTTCTGCTTTTGATAGCTACTATAATTATTGCTGATACTTACCCCATTCATATAAGTGGGCTCAGCATACATATATATATACCAAATAGTACATTGCATATCAAAATGAAAATGCTATGTCTAGACTATACCTTTTAGCCCTGTTGAGTATGAGGAAGATATTTTTCAGAAAAAGGCACAATGATTTTACTATATGTGACCGGATTTGCGAAAAGGTACCTTTTCCACACATTTGACATACCAGCAAACAAAATGATGTAACACTTGACTCCTTACACTGATTAACTTGCTCTTAGTATCAAATTGTAGCCAGATACTGTAGCCATATTCAGTGAAAATTGCAAGCAAGTATATGCCATGATCAAAATGTTATGAAGCTTTAAAGTTCAAAAAATGGGTCAAATTTTGTGTGTGAAAAAGGTACCTTTTTGCAAATCCGGTCACATATTGCATACAATACACCAACAGTAAATTATATAGGTCAATTTATACCAATGCAACATAGCTATACTATGTATAACTTGAAGGAAACTCTCCAATAGAGCAGTCAGATATTCTTATACAACAGTCAGAAATTGATTTTTCATACATAATGTCACTGAAGTTGATCAACAAGTTGCAAAAATGATTATTTAACTGCGCTCAGAGTAGTTGTCAAGTGTATTCCACAATATATTTTGTAAAATTATATATTAGCTACGAGAGGCTTGGTTTTGTGCAATAAATCACGTTTCGCATGCCGTAATTGATTAAAGTGTTCGTAATCTAGCCGTCGATGGAAGTTTATACTTGTGCTGTGTAATCATTTTCATAATTCAACACACTTAAAGGTGCTTATGTGCACTAGACTGCAGCAGGGGCGGAGGAAGTAGTTGATATGAGGGGGGGGGGCTGGGCTGACCCAGGCTAAGTCTCTGGTTTGGTATGGTGAGACCAAAAACAAACAAACTTAAAAAAAAGGTCGCAACCAGCTGACAATAGCTGCCCACCTCACCAGCTACGTATAAATAGCTGATAAACTACATAAATAAATAAATAAATAAAAAATAAAATCCTTACATAGCTCGCTACACACTGCTGTAATACTGTGACTGCTTTATTAGAGTATCTCGATCTTTATCGCGGTTTTCAGCCCCAATCCAAGAAGGATAACTTCGGCGTGGTATCATTCTGAGGGTGGGATTTAGCCCCTTAGCCCCCCCTTTCCGCCGCCTATGGACTGCAGTATTTGTTGGATCGCGGAGGAATATTTGCTAAATCTTGCGAGGCTGGTCTCAGCCAGATGGTCAACAAACTTCAATCCACACCATATTCTGCACACAGGTACTTGACTTGGAGGTGATCACTGCAGTAAACGTTGCAGTATTTCCTGCAAGTCTGCTGTGCTCCAGATAACAAATGTCTTTTTTCCGCCAATCGGCAATGTGCGCGACGCCACTGCCAAATATTGATTAATTATATTAAACTGCCTATACTCCATAGTAAGAGTGGACAACCTCTCAAAGCTTGAGAGAGAGTTTTGGCCCCAAAAATTAACATTGCAAATTACGACGGCTAACAATCGATCGAATTCAAGGTATTTCGCGTTATTTTCACTAGAAGAGATGGATGAAATTTTTATTTATTTATTTATTTATTAATGCTTTACAGCACAAGTGCTGAAGGTCTGTAGGACACCTGGTCCTACAGCCTGCTCAAAGACTTTAGCTACATTTGCTGCCACTCTGGTGTTTTCTTGATTAGACCTACCCGTACACATGACTATAGTTTGTAAGTCGATTTGAAGATATCGATTTTTCGGTTTGCGGACCCTATCTAAGGTTTTTAAAAATATATATATATTTTTAATTTAATTTTATATAAGGTAGAGTCTGCATACCGAAAACTAAACTTTTATAAATCGACCCCCTACCATTGTGGGATGTTCATCGTAGCATATACCATTGCTAGATCCACCATGAAACCGAAGCACGATTGTTGTCTTCACGGAAATATCGAATTTCACATCTCACGAGACGTAGCTAGAATTTGTTTTTAAAATGACCGGATGAAACTTGCTAGAGTATAAGCCACCAATGTTCGACCACCATTGGTTCGGACGCGATTTTCTTTAAACTTGCAAAGAAAATTTCTGCTCTTACTATGCCTTTGGAGAGGTCTAGGTCATAAACTCTTGCATGCAAATTTCAGACCTGCAGCTTTCTTCGTCTGGCTGCAGGAGCTGCAAAAGTGACCTGTCCGAATGTTCTCAATTCTCGAACAAAAATATATATTATCGGTCGAGTGCCACTGCTCGTAATGCTTGAAGCTGATCAAGTCTTTCTGTACTTGATATGAAAGAACAACTCTTATATCTACTCTCCAAATATATTATGCAGATATTTGGCTTAGTCCTTATTGGCTGTGAATTACAAAGCTCCAAAGTCACCTCTGTCGTGCAATCTTAAATTCTGCCACATGTGAAGCTCGTACAAATCAAATAGTTACCTACATCGAATTCAAAGCTATTTTTATGAACATTGAGAACATCAGCTACCGTTCAATAGTAATTTAATTTAATAATTGCTTTACAGAATTGGAATTACATACAGTAGAGGCTATAGTGATTACAGAGACATACAATTCTGAAGGACTACCAGTGTCCTGCACTGGTAGCCTAGAGCACTAACTACTTAACTACAAAAACTATACATGCATACATTTATATAATAGTTACAAATAATTATAATTGGTTGGTGCAGGAGTCTTGGAGCAGCGGGTACAAGGACACAGGCAATGAAAAGTACAGGGGGTATTATCAAAGTTAGCTAAAAAATGATTCCATAAAAAATGCTTTCAACTTTGGTTTGATTACATCTAGTGATTGAGATAGGTCAATTATTGGTAAAGAGTTCCATAATCTTGGTAAACGATAAAAATATGAGTTCATGATAGGGTTGATATGGGCTGTCTTGGGGTATAACTTTGTGCCAGCAGATCTTGTTGAACCTGTAGTAAAGTTGGTATAGTTCAAGATGTCAAATTTATCTGATGGATTTTTGATGGATTTGATAAAGAATAATATGTCGGCAATTTCGTAAATGTACATTAGTGGCAACATACCAGTTTGTATTAGCCTTGTTTTATAGTCTGATTGATAGTTTGATAATATGAATTTAGTGGCTCTTCGTTGGACTTTCTCAAGTGATTCAATGTCTTTTAACAGGTATGGCCTCCACAGTGGGGAACAATACAGTAGCTTTGATCTAACTAAAGTGATATACAGAGATTTTCTGGCTGGGGACAATTGGAGTCCTTGAAGACCCTACGCAATAAGCCAAGAGATTTATAGGCATTAGAAGAAATCATTTCATAGTGTGCTTGCCATGTTAGCGAATTAGTAAAAACAATCCCAAGGTCTTTGCAGCTGGAGGACTCATCAATTGAATGACCGTTGACATGATAATATTATGTAGAGTTGAATTTACGATGGTAGCTCATAAACACAAACTTTGAAAGATTAAATGAGAGAAAGTTGTTAATGGACCAGTTGAATAATGAATTGATGTCTTCTTGGAGATGCTCAATGTCTAATGTTGATGTGATGTGTGCACGATGACCACATCTTGACTTTTGCCCGAGTAGGTACATTGCATTTAAGCTTCTTTGACAGTAGCAGCCTGGCTACTGCATCCAGCACACATATACACAATACAAATCCACTTAAATGGGGTTTTGACTATCCCCTGTCTTAAAAATGTTGAAAGTTTCTCTTCAAAATGTCCAGGACATTAGCCAAATCGAAATAATCTCTAATAGAGCAGTCAATTAGCACATGTTGCTGTCAGACCTTCAGTGCTGGTCACTGTAAAGTGTAATAATAAATACTTTAGGTTTAAGGAAGAAAATCCATCCCTCCTGGAGGAAGACTGAGTGTGGCGCCGACTAGACATTGGGTGACCTGCAGTTCGAATCCTGGGGTTGGAGGGAATTTTTTCCTTACTTTGCCCCTTTTCTGTTACACCTTATCAATCAGTCAGCAAGTCAAGTCATTAGGTCTAAGTCCCTGAAATTAGGTTAGGTAATCCTAAGGCTGCAGCACATGTTGCTGTCAGACCTTCAGTGCTGGTCACTGTAAAGTGCTAATAATAATAATAAATTATTCTAATATAACGATCAGCCAATGTATTATTACATGTAATCAGTATTAATTTTAAGCGTTGTAATCAACGAAATTCACATAATTATTAATAGTCTTATTGAAGTAAATATAATATAGATTTAATGTACATACCTCCATAAGTGGAGTATAATCGTACATATCTGAATTACAATTATATGATTGTGTGTGAATGTATATTAACATTATTTTGTTGTCAGTTAATTACAAGTGTGTGCGCAAGTTGGCTTGAAAATTTTCCACTGAGTTTTGATTGATAACATCTCCTGGCAAAGTATTCCAAAGTTTAATTGATGATGGCATATATGAATATTTGTATGTGTCCACTCTTGTGTACGGCTGCATGAGGTGAATATGTCCGGGCGTGGCCCTCAGATTTTCTGACTGCTCCAATTGTATAATAGGTGACTGTTCAATTAGAGTGTTTCGATTTGGTTAATGTCCTGGACATTTTGGAGAGAAACTTTCGATATTTTTTAAGACAGAGGTTAGTCAAAACCACATACAAGTGGATTTGGATTGTGTGTATGTGTGCTGGGTGCAGTAGTGAGGCTGCTACTGTCAGAGAAGCTTAAATGCAATGTAGCTATTCGGGAAAATATCAAGGTGCGGTCATCGTGCATGTATCTATTAATTTTACTATTGAACGGTAGCTGATGCTCTCAGTTTTCATAAAAATAGCTTTGAAAATAGGTAACTATTTGATTTGTACGAGCTTCACATGTGGCCGAATTTAAGATTGCACGACAGAGGTGACTTTGGAGTTTATAATCCACAGCCAATAAGGACTAAGCCTAATATCTACATATATTTGGAGAGTATAAGGGTTGTTCTTTCATATCAAGCACAGAAAGACTTGTCAATGATCAGTTTCAAACATTACGAGCAGTGACACTCCACCGATAATACATATTTTTGTCCGAGAATTGAGGACATTCGGACAGGTCACTTTTGCAGTTCCTGCAGCCAGATGAAGAAAGCTACAGGTCTGAAATTTTGCATGCAAGAGTTTATGACCTAGACCTCTTCAATGGCATAGCAAGAGTAAAAATTTTCTTTGCGGGTTTAAAGAAAAATCGCGTCCGAACCGATGTTGGTCGAACATTGGTGGCTTACTCTATTTAGCCAGATCTTATCTAGAGTTGTTGTAGTTAGAAGTAAACACACAACAATAAGCAAATGATTTGTTTGATTCCCACACAGGACTGCTTTCTTTCAAACATCACAAAACGAAGCACGATTTTTCAATTCAAGCTGCCCTACCAGCCAAGACATATAACGCCAACTGTTCTTCACAGTATATTTTGATAAGGTTGGGTGCATAGTCTATCTATGCTGCTAGTCTGGAAAGGATCTGAGACTTCTCATCATCTGGGTGATGAGCGCCAATTGTTTCATGCTTCATTTCACACGATTCTCTCAAAGACGCTAAAGTCCCTTCCAGCACTTCTGATGCCGCACGGATCACCTAATTTTGTTTAGAATGATGATAAAAGATGAACCGAAATGTTTGGCAGTAGTAGCAGTCGTTATTTCTGTGATTTCTTATGATGTAGTATTCCAGCAGTTCGCCAGCTCGTTTCGAAAATTAAATCAGTATTTCGTGCTTTTTACAGTTTACTTTGAATATTTTGCAACATGATGGTGCTTTAGGGTGATCTAGTAAAGATTTGAAGCCACTGTGGAGTGTGAGAAGTGAAGTTAGTTGTTTATTTGTTTGTTTTCTGCTTTACCAGAGGGTGAACACTCAGTGCAGTGGAGGCAAAGCCTGTACGAGGTGTTTACCACGAGTCAGGCAACCTAAGCTAAAATCGTTGACTAAAGTGAAACGGGACAAATACTTTGAAAAAATCCATCCTAAGCCTGACTTTGATCCGCAGGCCACCCGGATAGCTACCGCGGCCAAGCGCCACACTCGGTGGTCAGACCAGGGAGGCCAGCTAAGTAGGGGAAAGTTATTAGCTGCTTACAGTGGTCTATAGCTTCGAACAACGCATGGAGAGTATCGATGAAATAATAATTGACAACCACTGGCACCAACTGTCCAGGGACATCTTTAGCCATCGTTCCAGTCCGTCATTGATGGGTATTGTGGTTGCAGAAGCGTTGGAAATGGCTAGAAGGCACGATATGACTCCCAAATGTTGCAGAAAATTTTGACGCTCGTCACCCAGATGGTGAGAAGTATCAGATCCTTTCCAGACTTACAGCATAGGCCCAACCTTATCACAATACTGTGAAGAATATTGCTTTTCTTGTCTTGGCTGGTAGGGCAGCTTGAATTCGAAAGTTCATGTTTCCTTGCCGCGAATGTAGCAAATCATTTGCTTACTACTGTATGTGTGTATACTTTTTAACCACAACAACTCTAGATAACATCTGGCTAAGTAGCAAGTGACCCCAAATGTCATCCGGTCCTGTGTGTGGAGCACGAAACTGATTTTGAAAATAAATTTCGCATCTCGTGAGATACAAAAAGCGATGTTTCTTGATAGACAACAATCGTGCCTCTGGTTCCACGGTGGATCTAGCAATGGGATACTACCATGAAAATCCCACAATGGCAGAGGGATCGATTTGTAAAAGTTGAATTTTCGGTTTGTGGATCCTAGTTAAGCAGATTGAATAAGTAGCTATTAAAGGAAAAATTGAAATTCGTCAACATGATAGATCCGGTTGATTCTTCAATTCTCGCTGTATTCTGTACTCAGGTACTTAGCTTGGAGGTGATCACTGTGATAGCTAAAATTAATGTTGTAGTAGACTATAGCTATTTCCTGCAATTCTGCATGTTGTGCTCCAGATCATCACATTAAAGACATAGCTAGCTAATAGTTAATGTTATATCTCGGCGAACTGCGACATGCACAACTTCACAATAAAAGCTTACTAATTTCATCTAACTACCTTTACTGTATAGTAAGAGTAGACAGCCTCTCAAAACGTTGGAGAGAGTTTTGATCCAAAAGAATAAGGTAGAAAAATACGACGGTTGAAATGAAAGATAGCTATTTCGCCGCACTGCAGCTATATTTTCACCAGAATGAAAGAACTAATTTTGCTGCCAGTCCAGTGTTGTCGTGCTAGACTCCTGCAACATAATAATAATAGTTCGCAGAAGATTACCTTTAACTAATGCATTCATGTACATGTCTACGAAGTTACTGACGTAGATTTATATTAATTAATACATACGTAGTTAAATAGGTACCTATAGCGTTTTACAAGATATAGCAAAACTCTTACAAAACCTGGTGAAATATTTCCTGCTATTGCTAAGTATGTGCTTTTAAGCTTGAACTTACCACAGATTACTATCCTGTACACCACACAAAGAAGCAAAATTTTGATATGAAACTTCTCAGAATTAATTCCCACCATGATATTCTAACTTCTGACAGCTTGTATTTCAATGAAAAGAATTGTGAGAAGTGAAGTAATATTCAACAATGGTTGGAATCTTTACCCTTGGAAATGTGGTAATGGTATCTTAACCTCCAGTTTTTAACTGCATGCACGCACTGGTAGCTGCATTCCTTTTAAGGCTTGCACTGACATGTGTGACTAAACATAGCAACATGGTGTGATTTTTGTTTGGGTGTGTTGTTTTTATCAGGCTTGCAGTGACCTGCCTGAAAAATATTTACAGCATTATATAGGATGTATTTTGGTGTATTAAACCTCACTTTTCCACTGATAGCTAATACTATTAGTTTCTGCTTGCTTTACGAAGTATTACAGACTCAATCTGTTCACCCTGAGCTGGCAAATCCATCAGGGTATATAATGCTTTTCCTGTGCTCCTCAGTGTGCATAAAGGCGAAGGTCATTCCAACAATGATAATGGTAAACTGCACTTCAACTGCATTGTAAGTACTCATATGTATAACTCAAGTGTCTTTTACTGTATGATCATTATTATTGTTATTAACACTTTACAGTGGCCAGCACTGAAGGTCTGACAGCAACATGTGCTGCAGCCTTAGGATTACCTTAACTAATTTCATGGACTTATACTTAATGACTTGACTTGGTGACTTGCTTAATGACTGATAAGGTGTAACAGAAAAGGGGCCAAAGTAAGAAAAATCCCTCCAACCACATTAGTAATTTCATATTTTTTGCAAGAAACAGCAACCGCAATGTTGTATGTTTTTCTTTATTCACTTGAGACTTGTTTCACTTTGTACCAAAGTGATAACAATATACATAAATTTTATGCTGGGATGGCACATTATATTATACTATCTTAACAGTACAAAAATTGATGCAACAGCAACCCATGCATACAGACCTTGGTATACTGTTTGATGAACACATTAAATTTCACAGCCATACAACGGAAGTCACTGCAAAGGCCAACAGAGTATTTGGAATGATTAAAAGATCTTTTGAACATCTTTATTCTTATGTGGTATTGAAACTAGTTTACCACTCTAGTTAGACTGATACTTGAATATATGTAGCAATGTCATTTGGGATCCCCATGTTGTCCCATTCCTTTTTGCTGACAGCCCAAGGTGCCAATCTGTGTTATCACGATTGCTTCCCTACATTTGTAAAAGGGAATTGTCCATGTTTTCCATGGTGGATAGATTGATTGCAGAGGTGCTTCTCTTACTGTTCTGCTGTGAAACAAGATAAACATAGCTGAAAGCAAAATGTAATGGCCACTTAACTTTCCAAGTTAGTAATTGATAGTTGGTACATGCGTTCAGTGCCTCTGGCATCTTTCTTTCTTTTGATATGGTATACATGGGATCACCAGTTATAATAATGGTACTAAAGTAGACAAAGAAGTATAAGGAAGGATTAATTAAGAATTTTAAGTTCAATTAGTGATCATAGAAAAAGTATAGTGTGCCAAGGCATGTATCACTGACGAAGCCAGAATTAAAAGTTGAAGTTCTGCTATTACCAGTAAAAACATGTTGAGACATGTGCACAGTGCTCACTAGACTAAACTGATCACAACACAACACACATGAGATAGTATTTACAAGACATATAGAGAATTAAGAACATTTGTCGAAATTCTATTTTATCAGAGATTCCATATCCCATTTTGGGATTTCAAGTGAATTGTGTTGGATTCCAGTTGGTGAACTGTCTATAACATCATGAGGATCTGTGTCATCGGGATCCAAAGGAACATAATCAAAGAAGACCCATTGTTGGCAGGAACTGCAAAGTGAAAACTATTATCAGAAATGAAGTAGAAGCAATGTCCATATGGAAGCCACATGCTGCTGTCAACTCGGGTATTCAAAGATAGTGGTTCTGACTTCCTGTCCCCTTCATATACATCTTCCCATTCTGTTTACCAACACTGTTATCTCTCTCCACAACACTGTTGCCAGCATTTGGACTCGCCATCATGAGTCCATTTCTTGCCACACTTTGAGTCCATGGCACCATCATTATTCTTAAGTTGTGTGACTTCTAACACTAACATGTGGGATTGTCAGTCACATATCACATTACATAATATATAATCCATTCTACTTCTTAGAATAAGAAAATTTAGAGTTTTGCTTATAAGATTTAGATAACAGTTCTTTGAAATACCAAATTTTTGCATTTGATGGTTATGTGGTTGACAAAAGACTCTACAAGTGTCCCATACCTAGAAAGTACCTGAACAACCAATCAGGAGAATAATAAACCAAATATGGAAATTCAATGTTTCAAAGAAATTGTTTGCTTATACTGTAAAACATCAAAAGCACATACCATCCTGTAAAAGCTGACCTTACACATATACAAACTCCAGGTGAAGCCAGCACAAGTATTGACCAAGAACCAAATGAAATCCAACCCCTTTCAGACCTATAAACTTGAAAGATCACATATTATCTGAGCAGACAACACAACTGGAAATCATAGTTAAAATGTTAGAACCATTGAAACTGCAGTTAAATAATATATCCCCTTCCTCTTTCACATTCTTAGAACAGCATACAAACTTACACTGCTTTTGACCTTTCAATGAATTCTATATCAGAGAGTCGTATACTCTTAATATAAACACCGATACATCCATGTAATTCTGTATGTGTAGAGGCTCAAATTACTTCAGTACAGGATCAAATCACATGTAAAAATAAAATAATTACAATGGAACCTATCTTATTGCTCAAAAAGCAGGTAAGTGATTCTCACTAATGAGATTTGGAATTGGCCTTTTTAGAGAGGTGGCTTTCTATTTAGGTAGCCATTAAGACAGGTTTCACTGCAGTAAGCTTGTATTGATAGAGTGTGCATACTAGAGATGCACTCTGCTTTGCATCGTGTGATCAAGACACACGACAGTGTGTCGTGCCGCCCAAGAAGCCGGCGCGTAACACCCGTGAGTATATTGACAGGAAGAAAGAAAACGCAATTTCGCACCTCTGTAGCTCTGTGCTGCCTTGACGAAACAAGACGATTTTTGCTGAGGACACTCCCTCCAACTTCAGTACACCACATTCCAAATTTGAGCGAAATCGCTTCATGCGTTCCCGATATATGCGACTTCAAAAATTGGCTTAGTTTCTTGGCTTTTTCTTCTTATTTTTCTTCCTCTTGTCGCAAACTTACAAAAACTGCTATAAAACGCGAACGCCTTATCCGATTGCCTTGAAATTTGGTACAGAGAATGGGGGTATAAAGGCGCATCTCGGTACCAACTTTGGCTGGAATACGATCAACAGGCAAAGAGTTATGAGCGATTATTCACGAAAAATAACACCAATATGTTGTCACGCCTACAGGGTAAACCGCGTATGGGAAGAAACTGAAAATCGGTGGGTGAATAGGTTAACTATTGAACCTCAAACCTTTTGTGGTTTGAAAGAAATCAAGCTAAAAACCAGGAAGGTACAACGAAAAAACCAACAGTGTGTAACAATTACGCAATCGAGATTAGCTAATAAAAAACAACTGCTTGCCACGCCTACCAGATAAACCGCTTGGGGTAATGCTTTGAAAATCGTTCCACAGATGGAGTAATCATCGTAGAAAGGCTCATCAATGGTGTAGAAGAATCAGACTTAAAGCCACGGAGTTATAACACGAAATCCAACTTGGTGCAGCAAGTGCTAGATCGAGATACTCTAATAGAGCAGTCATCCTAATATAGAGCAGTCACCCTGAAGAAAATTCAAGAGATCAGCTAGAAACAAGTAACCTGTATAAAGATCAGCTAGAAACAAGTCACCCTGTAGAGAGATCAGCTGCAAACAATTCACCCTGTAGAGAGATCAGCTAGAAGAAGTTACTTTGTAGGGAGTTCATGCAACTATGGAAAGAGATAGTTCAGCTAGAAGAAATCACCTTGTAGAGTTCAGCTACAAAGAAACCACCATGTAGAGAGTTCAGGTACAAACAAATTGCCCTGTAGAGAGATCAATAGAAGAAGTTACCTTGCAGAGAGTTCAGCTACAAAGAAACCATCATGTAGAGAGTTCAACTACAAACAAATCTCCCTGTCGAGAGATCAGCTAGAAGAAGTTACCTTGTAGAGAGTTCGGCTACAAAGAAACCATCATGTAGAGAGTTAAGCTGCAAACAAATCCCCCAGTAGAAAGTTCAGCTACAAACAAATCTCCCTGTAGAGAGATCAGCTAGAAGAAGTTTCCTTGTAGAGAGTTCACCTTCAAACAAATCACCCTGTAGAAAGATCAGCTAAAAGAAGTCACCTTGTAGAGAGTTCAGTTACAAAAAAACCACCATGTAGAGAGCTCATCTACAAACTAGTGACCTTGTAGAGACATCAGCTAGAAGAAGATACCTTGTAGAGAGTTCAGCTACAAAGAAACCATTCTGTAAAGAGCTCAGCTGCAAACAAATCACCTATACAGAATTCAGCTACAAACAAATCACCCTGTAGAGAGATCAGCTAGAAGAAGTCACCTCATAGAAAGTTCAGTTACAAAGAAACCACCATGTAGAGAGTTCAGCTGCAAACTAGTGACCTTTTAGAGACATCAGCTAGAAAAGTTACCTTGTAGAGGGTTCAGCTACAGAGAAACCATTCTGTAAAGAGCTCAGCTGCAAACAAATCACCTGTACAGAATTCAGCTACAAACAAATTACCTTGTAGAGAGATCAGCTAGAAGGAATTACCTTGTAGATAGTTCAGCTACAAACAAATCACCCTGTAGAAAGATCAGTTAGAAGAAGTTACCTTGTAGGGAGTTCAGCTACAAAGAAACCATTTTGTAAAGAGCTCAGCTGAAAACAAATCATCTGTACAGAATTCAGCTACAAACAAATTACCTTGTAGAGAGATCAGCTAGAAGAAGTTACCTCGTAGATAGTTCAGCTACAAAGAAATCTCCCTGTAGAGAGATCAGCTAGAAGAAAGTACCTTGTAGAGAGTTCAGCTACAAAGAAACCACCATGTAGAGAATTCAGCTGCAAAGAAATCACTCTGTAGAAAATTCACCTACAAACAAATTGCCCTGTAGAAAGATCAGTTAGAAGAAGTTACCTTGTAGAGAGTTCAGCTACAAAGAAACCATTCTGTAAAGAGCTCAGCTGCAAACAAATCACCTGTACAGAATTCAGCTACAAACAAATCACCCTGTAAAGAGATCAGCTAGAAGAAGTTACCTTGTAGATCGTTCAGTTACAAACAATTCATCCTGTAGAGAGAGCATCTAGAAGAACTAACCTTGTAGAGTGTTCAGTTACAATGAACTACCATGGAGATTTCTGTAATCAATATAATGTTATGCATTATATATATATATAATTTGTACATTTACTGATAAAATATTTAAAGTATATACATCTACTTCATCTTTCTTCTTCCTGTAGTAAAGAAAAAAATATAGTTTTAAAAAGTTCCAAAGCCGGCCATAGGCCAGCTTTGGGGCATACAAATACAAAAAGAAATGAAATCTAATCCAAAACAGCCAAGCTGTAAAAAAAAGTGTGCGGCCCTCAAAAAGGCTATGGTGAAAAAATATGTGAAATCCAAGGTGGCGGCCAAGAAATGGCTGTGATGGTAGGTTAATGGTAAAAATTTTAATAATGACAATTCAGCTGAATTTTGTGAAGCGGCACAAAATTCACCTGAATTGTCATTATTAAAATTTTTACCATTAACCTACCATCACAGCCATTTCTTGGCCGCCACCTTGGATTTCACATTTTTTTCACCATAGCCTCTTTGAGGGCCGCACACTTTTTTACAGCTTGGCTGTTTTGGATTAGATATATATAGTTATTGCTGCATCATGATGCAATGGAGACAATATATAAATATATATATATATAATATTGATGTACATACTTAAATATTATAAATATTATTGTTGCAACTCTAGTACATGTATACATGAACCATGCCCACTTATATCAAGAATGTGTGTCACAGTGTAGACATACTAAAGCTATACCCACTCATCTGGAGTTTGTTTTTACTGCCTGTAAATGGAGCCACACCAACTCATAACTGTGTGTTGCTACCAGTAAACTTATTTCCAGCTATCATGCAATCATTGTGTATCTTTATGAACCGCTGTCAATACATCATCTCATAAGACCTGCTACCATGGTAGAATCTACTGGGCCTCTGCAGAAGTGGAGTCATTGTTTTCATAGTTTTTATCACAGTGTACATTCTTACATCATTAATGTAAGAAATGTTCAAAATTATTCAGGTGTATTTTAATAATGTGCAACCTCAATTTGAGGATAAATCCACATACATTACATTACGTACATTACACTTACAGTAACTAAGCTATGTATTACATGATTAAAGAGTTAATGTTGCCACTATGATGTTAATTTTCTGAGAAAATTAATGATTTCAACTGCTGTTTAAAGATGGATAATGATGGTTGTTGGATAAGTTTTGAGGTAGCGAGTTATAGCCTGATTTACTTGGAAAAAAGGAATTACTGCGTTTTGTTGTTCAAGCATATACGTGACAGAATCTTTGACTGTGACCTATGGTGAATGAATTAACAGGAATAATGTCAGTAGGTAGGGTGAGGGATTTTGATCAAGTTATTAACAATCTTATAGAATAGGATGATACTAGAAACTTTTCTTCTACATTCAAGACTGGAGATGCTAAGATCCAAAAACATGCATACAAATGTTAGCTACCCTACTGAAGTGGAAATAATTACCTGTTATAAATCTTGCACTCTATCTTTACACTCGATCAATGTTCAATATCTATATGGGTATGAGGTGACCAGACTGGGTAGGCTTACTCTATTATTGGATGTATCATGGTGTTATAACATTTTAGCTTGAAGTGAGATGGATAAGATTTCAGATTTCTTTGTAAGAATGCATTTTTAACTAGCCATTCACATACCTATGTAACAATCCACATTATTTATTACTGTGCAAGACCTAAAAATTGAGTGTAAAAGGTGCACTATAGTTAAAATTTAATAATGTTCTACACTTGATGCATTAATAATTTTCAGGATTCCAGAAGATTGTTCCATTGCTGAATTGTTGAAGGGAAAAAGTAGTAATGGTATGAGTTGATACTGGTGGGAGGTAGTAAAAATCTCATTTGGTGCCCTCTTGTATTATTTATTATGAATAGGTGGTCGGAGGAAGAAAATGTCATCTGTATTGATTTCTACTAAATTATTAACAATCTTGTACAAACATTAATGTCAATTTTGATTCATTTCTTCTCTCTGCTAAAGTCAAATCAAGTTTTTTTGACATTTCTGTAACACTAACATAAGGTGAGTAATTATCTATGTATAAAGCTGTAATGCTGTCTGTCTGCATTTCTCCTCATAATGCTATTAACTCAACAATATAAACATGTATTGACATGACACTTCCACAAAATTAAGTGCATGTCATCTAGCAACTCCAAGTTTGTTGTTACAAATCACTACATGCTTTCATTTGTTCTCTATAGTGCCGTGAAGATGCAAGTGTCGAGCCAAAGCTCAGTGAAATTCTTTCTATAATACTATAAACCACATACATGACTGAAAGTAAACACCTATGCCATTCAACTTGCCTGCAGATTTATAAACACTATTTAGTTGACTCCATGTCAGTATGTGCTGTTGGCATTGTGGTCAAACATGAGCTTCATAATCCCAATTCCATCTGCTGGTGTGGGTTCAAATTCACATAGAATGAATTTCTTCTTTTTTTTGCTTAGTCAAAATTTTGTGCACCTGGTTTGTTTTTTAATCTTTATTACACATTTCCCCCTGTTATGAATTATCTGATTGTAAAGCTTACCTCATCTCTCATTGGGAATTTCAGTGTTGGATACAGAGGGTTGAAATGGTTTCAGCTGAAATCCCTCTGAAAATAGTGTGTGCTTCCTAAATTATGATTAGTAAAATCACAAAGAGTTATACATAGTGCATTGCCAAACTTCATACTTTTGTCTTGGAATCACTGAAAATGCCATCACAACGTTTAAAGGTGATAAGTGCCTCTAAAATAATTATTATTGTTAAAGTGCTGCTTTGCTTCAAAACTTTCTGCGAAAGCCTATAATTATAGATTGGTAAGATTCAACTGTAAAATGTTGCATGTTGGAGTGATCTTTTCTGATTCATTACTAGCTAGTTCACACCATAGAACTATGTAGTTATAGGCCAATGAGCTATCATGTTAATATTCACCCCAGCTGGACAGTCTGGGATCACAGTTGTTGAAAACCAGAGTTGGGGTAGTTACTTCAGAAAAGTAACTAGTTACTAGTTACACGTTACTTTTATCCCATGTAACTTAGTTACAGTTACAATTACTTTTCAAAAGGTAACTAAGTACTCTAGTTACTAGTTACTTTCGTAGTATCAATTATGACTTGTTTTTAGCTCTTGTAACATGAATTTTGCTCAGGAATGTATCATTAAGGGATGCAGTACATATGTGCACTTAAAATAACAATTCTGTTGCTCTTTCAGGTCAGTTTTAATTAATGCTACGTCTGTTACTCAAGCTGAATCATAGAGAACAGTACACAGAATGTGCTTACTTAATGTAGCTGTATATTGCACAAAAATTTGAAGTGCTCTTGCTTTTAAAACATAATTATTTATAGTTACAAATGTAACTAATATAACTAGTTACTATTGTAACTTAGTTACTTTTCAGACAATTACTCCTAGTTACAAGTTACTAGTTACAAAGCAAGTAACTAGTTATATTACTAGTTACTTTAAAAGTAATCCGTTACGTAACTTAGTTACAAAAGTAACTAGGTACCCCAACTCTGTTGAAAACTTCCTGAACCTGTGGTGTTTTAGAAAAGGAAGACAGATAAAAGTGTCATAAAAGGGTTCACAATAAAATACAGTGGCAGATCTAGAAATTTTCAGAAGGGGTTACATGTTTTACTGTGTCACCAATAAATAATACCTCTCTAATAATACCTCTCCTGTGTTAATTTTCACTGTGCAGCTCTTTACTGTAGTACAGGTAGGATATAGAGCAGGAGTGCAAGTATCACTTAGTTGAGTAGGTTATACGTAAGCTCACTTGAAATACATGCATGTGATGTAAAAAATGTCGCTCTCACTAGCTACACCCATATCCCCATAAGCACATTATATATGCCTACTAAACACCTCAGCACATAGTTTCATACTTAACTTTTTGTCACTGAAGTTAAGTAGTTATTATACTGATAGAGTGTATATATTATGCAGGGAAATAAAGTCCTGCACATATAAGGCAGGTACTGTATGACTTACTTTTCCACTGTAAATGACTTTTTATTTCATGCACCATTCTTTCTCACTATGCACTTATACCATTTTCAAAAAAATCCTAACACTTTTTAGTGTTTCTTTTTTACTTGCAATGAAGGTCATTGAGTATAAGCTTTTAAGCAAGTTGATGTTGATAGGCAGGATAAACTGGGTACATAGAGGTGAGCAGCAATAATGTGATGTAACTAGAATAATATATATATTGTGCCAGTAGTGTGCCCACAGTCATTTCGAATAAGTGAGTTAATTGCTTAGTGATTTTGTCACCAAGTTATTGATTGGACAGGTATACTACATATAGCATGTGTACACTCATTCCAACACTCATTATACTTTGAAAGTGACATCACTGTGCATGCTGCATACATGAATGGTGCTGATATTTCAAGTAATAGCTTGCCATTACCATTAACTTATTGTAGAAATGTGGAGATGGTCCTGACCTCAAGCCTCTCTTATTTAGATGAAAGGCTTGACCTTATCAATGCCAATCATTACCTATCAACAGTTCTTTGTCATCAGTAGAATCAGGCTAGAGGTGTACATATGATCAAAAGTGAACTTGTAGCAGTGCGTTTGTACAGGCCATACTGGGAGTTAGACACTCTCCCCTATGCAAACAAGCACACAAGAAATTTTGGAATTTTCAACTAGAATGGGGACCATAGCAAATTGATAAAAAGTACAGAAACAAGCTGGAGTAGTGCATGATATTAAATCACAGTAAGAAGTCTTATATTCCTACTGTGCATTTCCATTATGGTATCTTGAGCATGGTAGGGGTACTGTTTTACTGTGATTTAATATCGTACACTACTCCAGCTCGTATCAGAACTTTTTATTAATGTGCCATGGTCACTACTCTAGTTGAAAATTCCATTTTTTTGTACTTATTTGTTAACTTATATTGTAAAATAGAATTATTATGACTGGTGAACCCACGCATACCACATCAAAAGAAAGAAATGGTGCCATAAACCTCAGCTACCATTTATCGTCTGACAGTGAAACATCCATTATGCTTTGTTGCCAGCTACATATTCGACTCATTACATAGCAGTACGAATCAAGAACTGTTCAAAAAGCACCTCTGCAATCAAAGCCACAATGAAAAATATGGATGATTTCCGTCATGAAGGGTAACCATCACGTGCTACCATCAAATCAACACTCTTCGCTATCAGCAAAGATGAATGGGACACAAAGGAGGACACTAGTAAGTCAATGAAGAATGCATTGTATGTACTGCGGTATGCCAAAAGGCACCTCTTGGGATGAAGCGTCGTCGAACAGTGAAAAAAATCAAGCCTGTAACCTTAGCTGTTATCGAGTTATGCTAGCTTGTCTGAAGGAATCAGTCAGTCAGTCAGCCAGCCAGCCAATCAGTCAGTAGAAAATTCCATTTAATATTTTTTTAAATTCCGTAGCAACTTGTTTAAAGCATTTCGGGCCAACCTGAAGACTTGTTTGGGCTTAGTTTTACCTAACTAATAGTGCTTTATCGTCATCAAGGAAAAGTGAAGCTGGTTTTTGGGTGACGTTTTTAATGGACCATGCCCACACCTTTGTGGTCCCTACTATATAGTGCTATTGTACTGTATAATAAGGAATTAGGATGCTTACTATTTCTTTGTCTTAATTGTATATTTTATTTTGCTGCATTTTTCATTAACAGTTTTGGCTTTCATTTGGAAGCATGATAGCTACAAACATTTCTAATGATTCCTCTATCATACTTTAGTGCATAGCAGTGGCAGATACAGGGTGGTTACAATGGTTTCAGCTGAAACCCCTCTGAAAATAAGTGTCTGCAAGGATGATTAAGCCCACAAAGGTCATACGTATCTCATGACCCAGATTATGCTACTTGCTGTATACAGAACTTTAAAAGTAAATAATATAGATACTACTCACATTAATGTCATGTATCATGACAATATATACATATACTATCCTCTTGACACTTGGAGAAACATACACACCTGCAAATAATTATAAAACTCTAATTTCTAGGGCAAAGATGAACTATCTATACATTATTATGGAATGGAATTGAATTAAACTCCATTTTGGGTACATTGCTACAAACCATTCTGATAATATTCATTGGCTATTACCCTAGGAAATATTTACAGCTAATCTATGACTGGGCCTGTGAAAATAGGACATGTGGGCACATGATTTTTGCCTACTTTTTCAAACTTTCATCACTCATAACTTTTTAGTATTATGCTGTTGCAATGCAATTTTAAGCTCTTGGTAAATATGTAATTGGCTTTATGATGCAAGTTACAGAATGCAGATATTCTGTTCCAGCACTGAGATATGACCTGTTGTGTGAGGGGGTGTAGTTTGTGCACACATTCCCAGCTGTTTTCGCAGGCCTGGTCACTAAGGATAGTTCAATATTTCTCTTCTAAAATTAATAGCAACCATATCATGACAGAGAATGACCTCAATACTTAACTGTATTGAATTTGTTTAACCTATAACACTAGACTGCAAGACAATCAACCACTAGATAATACTGATCAATAGTGTACCTCAATATGTGACTGGGCCTGCAAAAATAGGGCATGTGGGCATATGATTTTTGCCTACTTTTTCAAACTTCCATCACTCATACCTTTTAATACTATTATGCTATGGTAATGCAATTTTCAATTCTTAGTATGCTAGTAAGTGGCTTTACGATGCAAGTTACAGAATGTAAATATTCTGTTCCAGTACTGAAATACGACCTGTAGTGTGATGGGGTGTAGTTTGTGCCCACATGCCCTGTTTTCGCAGGCCCGGTCACATATCGTGATTAATTCCTCACATTAAAAATCATAGTTAAGGATACCAACATGTTAACTTGAATTTGTTGTCATATAACTGTTCAAGAGAAGCTATAATAAGATCATTGTTTATATTTCTCTATTTCACTAAGTGAAATAGTGTTACACACTGAATCTGTTATGATGATTTTTCATTCGTGCAAAACTACTCAACCTTCTTGGCAAACTCAGAAAGGGCAATAAATATTAACATTGTTCTGTAATGTTATTCATCATGATGCAGTACTTAGACAATCAGCTACTGTATAGAAAAATCCAATTAATTTCACAATGTAACTGCAATGTCCATTTATCAACATACTTGTAGTCACTTTCTCAGTACATTTAATCAGAAAATACTACAATCGCATTTCCTCGATCTATTATTTTAGTATTACCATAACTGACTTTGCTAAGTAAGTGTAATTGTGTACCTTGCAACCATTCTTGGAACCTGAGTGTTATCTGCTACCCAACTAAACACTGAGTAACAACTTGTACTAGATGTTGAGCAGTACAATAAAACTCAAGTTGTGCGGTGTATGTGGCTCAAGTTTCTCTTTTCATTAAACTGGTACATTGGTATGGAAACCTTGAAAGTTGTGTCACAGTATAGCTATGTAATTATTTATTTCAGTCCTCTTTATACAAACTTTTGGTTATAGAATTCATTTTCACTTTGGTTTGAAATCAGCACTGTGGTTTTTCATGGTATATATGAAATCAACATTGTGGTTTTTCATAGTATATATACCATGAAAAACCACAGTGCTGATTTCAAATCAAAGTGAAAGTAAAAGTGAATCCTTTTGTCAAAAGTTTGTGGTTGGTTTCTTTGAAATCACTGTCAGTATGTAATGCTTAATAAAATGGTTAACATCAGTTATGTAGTGCCAAGTACATTGCTAATGTATCATATTGGTATCACACGGTACGGTAGTACCGTTTAAGCAGGGATCACCGAAAATTTCGCGCGCCGCCCAAATCCCGCCTTTGAAAATCATTCTAGAGACATCTTACGAGACGAAAATCACCTTTACGGAATAGTACTAGTCCATATGATATTTAACACAGCATTAATTATAATAAAACACTTACAGGTGGCCGAATATAGAATTTTAAATAACCGCCGGAAAAACTCACTGACTATAGGGCCTGACCCGACGCCTGACCACAGTCGCAAGCCAAACGAAGCAGCACACGGCCACCATTTTACGTCACAAAAACAAACTCACCAGTGGGATATGCCTTTTTGGGGGTCCGATGAGTGTAGGCCTTCTGCGCCTTGTCTTTTCTTTTATCTTCAATCAAGCTGCTCAGTTGTCTTCTTATCGTATCGAAGCGTTAATTTTCCGTATCAACACTTTCTTTCAGCTGCATATTTAGACGCCACAGAATTATTTCAGAGCTGGATTTCAGAAGCGCTTCAGTCCTCGGCTGGCTCTACTATAACAGCAGATATCTGCAACTTTCATGATTCAGGGATCCCGTTCGCAACCACACCCATGCATCAAATAAAAGATCTAGGTGGACTATTAAATAGCGATATATAGAGTATGAAGACCATGCATGCACACAGACCTCTTAACAGACTAGCTATATTATAATTACTTAACGGTGAACAAGATGACCTCACCCATTATTGGTATAGCTAGCTGCACACCCTTGACTGACTCGCGATACTCTAATACAACAGTTACTCTAATACAACAGTCATGTATATGATATTCTAATTGAACAGTCACAAGTTACACTGTAGCTAGATAAATGTACCAAAGTAGGGACTTCCCATCAAGCTATGCTGTAATACCATCATTCATATCTTGTTTCACTACTTTTATTGCATAGATCCCTACTTCATTTTTAAATTAACAATTTTAAAAATACTAGTAAGATGTAGCAGCTGTACGTGCATTAGTTAACCAATATGAATTAAGCTTTGTTTTAGCTGTTTGTTTTGTTGCAAATTCTATGCCCATTAACAAAATGTTCATTGTCTATTTTCCTACGCAGGTGTCCAATTAATCCAGGCATTAAACACTGTAACTTGATTTGCTAACCGTAGATTTTATGGTACAGATTGCATTGTTTTATGTATCAAGTCCATGTCATTTGTAGGCCTGGTCACATTGACCAGATTTGCAAAAATGTGTCTTTCCACACATTTTAAATACCAGAAACAAAATAATGTAACAGTTGACTCCTTACATTGCTTTTAGCATCAAAATGCAGCCAGATACTGTAGCTATACTCGGGAATATTTTAGGCAATTATATGGCATGATTAAAAAGTTATGAAGCTTCAAAGTTATATATGGGTTAAGTTTTGTGTGTGAAAAAGGTACCTTTTCGCAAATAGTCACACACATATTATATATATTATGAGGGTCATGAAATCCAGTCACATATATATATATTATGAGGGTCATATATAACACATTGTGAGGGTCATATTATATATATTATGTGCAGGCACAAAAAAAAATTCAGAGAACTGCTTTACTATACAATTGTATAAGTAAAATGATGTCATCAAGGGTTGACTGGATCTGCAAAAAGGGGTCTTATAGCCTTTCCAATTGTGTACACTTGACAACCCATAACTTTAGAATTGGGAATATGGTGTAACCCTGAAATTTGGTCACACTACACTTCTAACATAGCACAATTTTATAGTGTAATATGAAGGTGACAAGATAAAAACTCAAGGAGTTATGAGTAGTCAAACGTAGGAATGTGGAAAAGCTAAAAGACCTCCTTTTCGCAGATCCAGTCACATATAGGCAGAGGAAAATCAAGCATGTATTCACATTTAAATAGCCATGCAGTAGCCACTGTAAATTCATATAAAAATCAGAGAAACAGATAACTTTTGCAGCAAGTTCTTCAGCAGTCTACGTAAGCAGGTATTTTGTTCAAAAAAGCCATGGAAGCATTGTAATTTTGAAAGTCTATAAATAAAATTTCAAAATGGCTCCTGTAGAAACATGATTATGAGGGTCATATTACTCTGTTGCCATAGGAGTCATTCCTTCTGTATGAAACTCATACTTTTGAATGCATGTATAATTGCCTGTCTGCTGGAAGTGCGAAATAATAAAGTGGAACTGCATGATTTGAATATTCAACTTAAATATGTCACTGCATAGCCACTAGCTATTATAGCATAGTTTGGTCAACTTTATACCATGAACAACCACAGTGCTTATTTAACAAACCAAATTGAAACTCTATGTTTCATGATCTTTTCATCAAAAACTTTGTGGTTAATTCTGTGAAATTGCTGTCAGCAATTTAAGGATTAAAGCCCTGCGATAACCAAGACTTGAAATCCATAATAATGGGCATAAATGATAACTTATACAAGGGCGGCCCCAGGAATTTTGGTGACTGGTGTCCAAACTTTTGCCATACACAAATTTAAATCTAGGGGTATGGGGACAAGATTTTGCAGAACTTTGTGTAATTTTACATTGAATCTGCATGGTAGCAATATTGACAGTTTAGAGTTAAGAGACAGAACAACAGACATGGATGCTGTGTTGGAGTATGCCCCCAGGAAGATTTTAGATTTTAACACTCTGTTATAAGATTTTGGGCTATTTTTTTACTGTGTTGGCACAGGTAAATAAAGTAGCTAGCTAGTTACCTACAGCTCTTAAGAGAAATACAAAATTCGGCTGTTCTATTAGAGTGGTTGACTGCTCTATTAGAGTATTTCGATCTGAACTTTTGTACCATTACAAATAATCACTGTAAAATATCATTTTGATTATCTGAATACACTTGACCAGTTTCTGGAAACCTCAGAAACCCCCCTAGATCCGCTCCTGTTATACACTAGCTGGCTTCCTGTACTGGTATGGAAAACCATGTATTAAAATTTATTTATTTATTTGGGGAGAAAAGAGCATACGGCAAAGCTGATTAAGCCCAAAAATGTCATACATATTTCATGACCCAGATTGTTCTACTTTTACTGTATTCAAAACTTTTAAAGTAAATAATATTGATACTACTCACATTAATGTTGTGTACTATGACTATACATATGCTATCCTTTTGACACTTGGAGAGACATACACACCTACAAATAATTATAAAACTCTAATTTCTAGGGCAAAGATGAACTATCCATATATTACTATGGAATGGAATTGCAATTAAACTCCATTTTGGCTATATTGCTGCAAACCATTCTGATAATATTCATTGGCTTTTACCCTAGGAAATGTTTACAGCTATATATTAAGGATTGTTCAATAATATTTCTCTTCCAAATAGCAACCATATCATGACACAGAATGACCTCAATACTTAATTGTACTGAATTTGTATAACCTATATTTATAACACTAGACTGAAAGACAATCCATTAACCTCTAGATAATACTGATCAATAGTGTACCTAAATATTGTGATTAATTCCTCACATTAAAAGTCATAGTTAAGGATACCAACATGTCAACTTGCGTTTTTGTTATGTAGCTAACTGTTCAAGAGAAGCTATAAAAAGATCATTGTACATATTTCTCGAATTCACAAAGTGAAATAGTGTTACACAGTGAATCTGTTGTGATCAAAGGGAAATAAATATTAACGTTGTTCTGTAATGTCATTCATCACGATGCAGTACTCTGACAATCAGCTCAGCTACTGTTAAAAATTCAGTTAATTTCACAATGCAACTGTAACATCCATCTATCAACATATCTGTAGTTATTTTCTCATTACATATAATCAGAAATACTGCAATCACATTTCCTTGGTTCATTCAACTGAACTATTTAACATTAATATAACTGACTTTGTATTTGTATAGATAAGTAATTGTAATTGTGTACTTTGTAACCATATTTGGAACCTTAGTGTTATCTGCTACCCAACCAAACACTGAGTAACAACTTGCACTAGATGTTGAGTAGTAGCTACAACAAAACTCAAGTTGTGTGTATGTGGCTCAACTTTCTCTTTTCATTAAACTGGTACATTGGTGAAGCAACCTTGAAGGTTGTGTCACATTATAGCTATGTAACTATTTATTTCAGTCAACTTTATACAAACTTTTGATTATAGGATTCATTTTCACTTTGATCTGAAATCAGCACTGTGGTTTTTCATGGTATAATTATATGAAATCAACATGATTGTGGTTTTTCATAGTATATATACCATGAAAAACCACAGTGCTGATTTTAAATCAAAATTATACCATGAAAAACCACAATGCTGATTTCAAATCAAAGTGAAAGTAAAAGTGAATCCTTTTGTCAAAAGGTTGTGATTGGTTTCTTTGAAATCACTGTCAGTAAGTAATGCTTAATTAAATTGCTATCATCAGTTACGTGGTGCCAAGTAGCTACATTGCTAATGTATCATATTGGTAGCTAAGTAGGATCCCCGAAAATCATATTGAAATTAGCCATTAGAATTGCGAATTTAATAAAATTTACTGATTTTAGCGGAAAATCAGTCTCTTTTCTTTGATCTATAACTCATCAGTACAATACTTTAAATGAAATAAACCACACATATCTAGAAAGTAAATGAGTACGCGCTTCGAAAATAACTGTGTTTTCACACCATTTTATGCACTTTTGGGGCGTGTGCCTTTAATATTAATGTATTGATTATTAACCAAATAAATTCAATGTGTCGCGCCGCCCAATAATCCGCCTTTGAAAATCATCCTGGAGACATCTTACGAGACGAATCACCTTTACGGAATAGTACTCGTCCATTATGATGTAATATCATAGATAATATATACCTCCGGACACTTATCTATGGTAATATTAATTATAGACCTCTTGACTTTTAGGGCGTGGTACTTTTAGTTTACGAATGATCACGTCAACGCGAATTTTTACGTACGAGAGATAGATCATGAAGCAAGGAAACATTATTGTTTGAAGCTACATATTGTTGACGAAGGTTTTCGTGCTGGTACAACGTTGTATGGAGTCGGAACAGTGCTCAGGCGGAAAATCTCAGTGAATCTGAAGTGTGGCGACGTAAACAAGTACTTAATAGACACGCCAGGGACCTTCAAAACGAAAGTTTAAAGGCCTAAAGATATTTTAAAGTGTCTTCTACTGATGTACGACTAACAGTTGTGATGCCACCATAAGTGTGTTGGCAATGGAGCCTGTCACAAAGGTTCAATGTTTGATTTTGTAAGAAGTCTTCAAACAGGTTTCATAAACTTTGGTACAAATGGGAGACCTACACTTAAACCTGGCACACTTGCTGTCATGGCTGGGTAAGTTTGCAACACTGGCACTGACTGATGAACATGTTACCACTTTAAGTATGTAACTTTATAAATTGGCATGTGCATTGGCCTCAGTGCTAAGATGACCACTCTGCATGCATTTTGTTACAGGGAAGAAGAAGTGTGAAATTAAGATGCTGTCGTGTTGTTTTAGAGCAGCTAGTTTATAGGGCTTTATAACCATCTAGTGCCATCAGTTTTTCACTCAAGGTATATTATGTGTAATGCTGGTGTGATTACTCTGCATACAAGACCATAATGCAAGTAGATGCACATGCATAATACTCACTACAAGGTAGTGAATAGAATATGTACTATGATATCACATTGTATATGTAACCAGTCAGGGACACATAAGATAGTAGGCATTCCAGCCCGATTTTTAAATTTTGGAAAAATGGGCTTTTTATATGCTCAATAGACAGAGCATTGATTGCTGATCTCAGAAATATATAGTTTGTTGGGTTAGAATTAGCTACTTTGGTATGCACAGTGCTTAAAAACTGAAAAAAAGGTACATTTTTTCTCCTGGCCTCCCCATACATTTAACAGGGGAAAATGGCACAATTGAATCAGGAAGCCATCTAGCAATCTGGACTATCTTGAAACTGCGGTTGCTTCTAGCTGCACGTTTGTACATGTAATGAGAGTAACTTCAGGTCTTATTGGATCTCAGCGATCTTTGTATGCTTTTTGGTGAGCAAATATGCTTTACCTACTGCACACTTCTTGATGCAATGGTGTATATCCATAGGCAAGTGACTATCTCAAGTTGGTAAAAACATCAAGTTAACAACTTAACAACTAAAGTGGAGGTGCCACAATCATGCAGCAATACCTAAGGTGGAGTTGTGGTTTCAATTATGGCATTGTTATGCTGACTTTGAAGGGGGTTATACTTTTGAGCTGATGACACAGCCATCATAAAACTGCTCTAGAGCTAAAAATTGCTAACCCGAGTGAAGTAACTACACACTTTAAAGTAACCACCAGTGACTACCTTTCACCTGACAGTACGTTTTGTACAGTTTTAAAGTATTCTACATACATTACAAGGCTTGAAAAGATTACAAAACAACACAAAACTTACTTATATGTAACTCGCACGATAAAACTAAGATTTTCATGATGATCAGCATGTGGACAAACCCCACAGCAGGTTTCATCCTCATTGGAGCTTGGACGATGGAGCAATCCCAAGTTAAACACGAGTTGTAATTTTGTGCCAGGGTTCTATTGGGAAATGTATGGAGAATTTTTTTATATTTTTATTAAAATATCTCGGATACTGGAATGCCTAATGATAGTTTGAAGTTAGTCTCATCTATATTTCCAATTGGTTCCATTCAGCAATTAATGCTGTATTCTCATTCATCAATTATACCTTGCTGTTTCTTGTGGTGTACGTAGGCAGCATAGCCCAGTGGTCAGAGCCCTTGATGTGTCTCCTAGCACTATAGATTTGTATGTGTCTATATTTAACTATGCTTATATAGGATGTTCTTTATCAGGTGTGTCACAACTTGACAGAATTAAGGCAGGTGCTAAGTGAACATACTGAAGTTTTACAAGAACTAACTGTTATTCCAGATCCCTCAGTTGTGATTGGTATAATAATATTACAATCACTACAAATGTACAACTAACTATATATGACTTGGTAATTTAGTAGGGCAGTCCCCTAAATATATTGAATTGTTGAAATAGCTTTGAGTACAATGCATTATAATGACTGGTACCCCGTGAGCAATATTGATGGTCCCAATTGAGACATACTATAATAGTGATTATAGTTATGATGCGTAGCAAGAAACATGCTGCACAAAAAAACAATGAACTTTCTAGATCAAGATCTCATGAAGTACACTGCACATAAGAAACCTTATGAAACAGTATGTAATGTGTTAAGGCTAAATTTCTGGTTTCTCAGGCCCGACTAACCCATATAATTTGTAAATGAACTGTTTTGTTGATTTTTAAAGATCATATGTTCGATCACTTGAGTTTGTGGCGTCGATGTATTGTGGGGTATCCATATCTGCTTTGCGTGGGGTGAGCTTGGTTATTACAAGAAGAGTTGCAAAAGCAGACTATGGATGGATGTTTGGTCACTTAGATGTACTAACCATAGCTATTAGTTTGTTATCGAACGACATAGTTACATGTGTTGCCATAACTTCAGTTTAAAAAATTATTACCACCTATTATTATTTTATTTATACCTACCTACCAACCCACTTTGCAACTAGTTTCAGTCCAAGAAACAAAAGATTTAGTTGAAGTGGCCTAAACTTCTGAAAAGTGCAGTTGTAAGATATAATCTTCATCCATAATTAGAGCTTCTTTCTTGATTGTACACTTCTCCCCTATAAGAAAATGCACGCACAGTGGTCATTTTAGCACTGAGGCCCAATACACGTACATTTCATAAAGCTACGTACATTGAGCAACTAGAGTGGTGCAAATTTTGGCAGGGGCCGAAGCTGTTCTTCAGTTATACCCTGTACACAGCATACCTACAATCTTGTATTTTAATTAAGTGTATTTCTAGTTGTTGTATTGTATATTTGGTATATGTTGTTTTCAGGACTCCACTGAAAATCAGCATAAGCTGAGCAGACTCCCTGCTTAAATATTACAATTACAATGTTGATCAGTTGGTGTCAGTGTTGCAAACTTACACTAGTCATGCTAGCAAGAGTGACCACTTCTGAGTGATAGGTCTCCCATTTGTACCAAAGTTTCATGAAAGCCTGTTTGAAGACTTCTTACACAATCAAACATTGAACCTTTGTGACAGGCTCCATTGCCAACACACTGATGGTGGCATCACAAATGTTAGTCGTAAAACAGTAGAAGACACTTTAAAAATATCTTTAGGCCTTTAAACTTTCGTTTTGAAGGTCCCTGGCATGTCTATCAAGTACTTGTTTACGTCGCCACACTTCAGATTCACTGAGATTTTCTGCTTGAGCACTGTTCCAACTCATTACAACATTGTGCCAGAATGAAAACCTTCATCAACAATATGTAGCTTCAAACAATAATGTTTCTTTGCTTCATGATGTATCTTTCATACGTAATCACTCATTTACATCACTACTTCTTTTTCCCTACAAAACTTGCATTGACGTGATCATTTCGTAAAATAAAAGTGCCACACTCTAAAAAGTCAAGAGGTCTATATAACTAGAGATTTCCAACCTACCAATTTTCACATATATATATTTGCTAATCAAATTACACACCTTCAACAAACGTTTGACGAGCTACTGTTTGAGTTTCAGTTAAGGAGCACAGCCTACAGTCTCGTGTAGCCAGACTGCCCACACAAAAGAAAAAAAGCGGTCTGGCTATGCAAGACTAAAGTCCAAAGTTTCCTACTTCGCATAATGCACTTGATTGAATTAAATTTCATGCAGTATTTATTTAAATACGCAAAATCGAAAAAAATCCTCATAGGGAGCCCATGAGCTGCATACAAAAATAATCATACACATAATTCTGCGAGAGTTTATGGTACCACTTATAGTCAAAAGTTGTTGAGTTTTCCACAAGTTTCTGTGGCTGAAAGAAGTGACCCTGGGCAAAGTAGATATGCTGATATCAAATTCACCATCTGTTTTTGGTGAAAAGATGTTTTCCAGTGGTTCATGACAAAAATACGTCTTGTAGAAAGGTACTACACTATCTAGGACTGTTCAGAATCCTGTGTTCCAACCAGATGCACCCTGAATTTCAAGGCATCCAACAGCATCAATGCAAGTATAGTTCAAAAGCGAGCAGTGTGTTGTGTTGTGCGGAATTGCTTTATAGCATGCAAGGTCATGGATTACTTCTGAGAAAGTGGTGTTTAGCATGTAATACAAATCTTGTAAGGCTTTACAGCCACCTGTTGAGATATAATGATATACCTACTCCTATTATTGACTGTTTATTGTGGCTGCAATGTCTGTATTTTTGGTTAAGACAATTTATTATGTCATCATAATTATAATAATAATAATAATTACCATCCTCCATACTTTTATGTGGCAAATAAAGGAAAGTGGTGTCCAAAAATGCGACCTTACAATAACATTGAACGTTACTGATTGTATATGTTGCAATATGATCGTCATGTATTATGAAGTAGTTGTTAGCTGTAATCTGTGATGCAAAAGTTCACTCTTTTATGCAATATCACTTGTTAATTATGTCTGAATACATGTGGTATATGTGTGTATTATTAATTCTGCACAGAATGTACAGTATTCTTAGAAAAATCAAACATATTACGTTTGGTCATTCTACAGAGGAGTAGTCAGAGAGGTTTTACCTAGCTCATGAATTTTACTATACTAAGTGGTTCTGTGGTGAAAATTTCATGTCATTAGGAGTTTCATAATCAACTGTATGACACTTGTAATATTGTGCTTGGTGCAATATAATGTACAGGAAATCCCTGAAAGTGCCGTATTCAAATATAACCGATCTATCAACTTTTGCTAATATCTCTTAATAGGAACCATCAATTGAGGTGGGGTTGCAGTAAAATGATTCTAAAAGATGGTACAATATTTGCCACATCAAAGAATTTAAAGAATGTAAATATTTTAATTTAGTTGGAAATCCCTAACAATTATAACACAGTATTAATCACTTACAGGTGACTGGATATAGAACTATAAATAATTACCAAACTCAAATTTTAAACTGGACTATAGGGCCTGACCATAGTTGCAAAGTCAGAGAGACCAAACAAAGTAGCACACGGCCACCATTTTATGCAATAAAAACAAACTCACCACTGGGATGTGCCTTTTGGGGTTCTGATGAGTGCAGGCCCTCTGCGCCTTGTCTTTTCTTTTATCTTCAATCAAGCTGCTTGTCAGGTTTTGTGAAGTTCTTGCAACTTTAAATTTTAAGTGCATGCACACTTCAATCGAGGAAACAATCTACTGTTCAAATGTTGCTTACTTTTCTAACACTTCAGTAATTACACAACCATTTTGAATAATGGTGGCTATCCAGGACATTGAATTATACAAAATAAGGGTGCTTTCAGACAATTTAACATAACTATTGTGATGAATATACGCATGCGCTAAAATTTTCCAAGTACAGTACAAGAACTCCGCAAAACCCTGTATCATATCGAGATGTTAATTTTCCCTATCAACACTTTCCTTCAGCTGCATATTTAGATGTCACAGAATTATTTCAGAGCTGGATTTCAGAAGTGCTTCAATCCTGGCTCAACAATAACAGCAGATACTTGCAACTTCGTGATTGGAATCCTGTTCACGATAGGTTCGCAACCACACCCATCAAATAAAGATCTAGGTGGACTAATAGCGATAACTAGAGTATGAAGACCATGCATGTACACCTCTTAATAGTCTAGCTATATTATAATTACTTAACAGTGAATAAGTTAACCTCACCCCTTATTGGTCTAGCTAGCTGGACACCCCTTGGCTGACTGGTGATACTCTAATACAACAGTCATGTATATGATATTCTAGTTGAACAGTCACAAGTTACACTGTGGCTAGCTAGCTGTGCTCCAAAAAAACTAAACAAACTAGTATTTTTAAAAATTGTTAATTTTAAAATGAAGTAGGGATTTATGCTGCAATAAAAGTAGTGAAACAAGAGATGAATGATGGTATTACAGCATAGCTTGGTGGGAAAGTGCTTACTTTGGCACATTAGCTATAACAATTATTTTGTTCAATGCCAAAGTAGGGACTTCCCACCAAGCTGTGCTGCAATACTACCATTGGTCTCTTGTTTCACTACTTTTATTGCATAGATCCCTACTTCATTTTAAATTAACAATTTTTTTAAGATACTAATAAGATGTGTAGCAGCTGTACGTGTATAAATTAACCACTATGAATTAAGCTTGTTTTTGTTTTGCTGCAAATTCTTATTATTCCTATGCTCATTAACAAATTGTTCATTGTCTATTTTCCTACGTAGGTGTCCAATTAATGCGGGCATTAAACACTGTAACTTGATTTGCTAAACGTAGATTTTATGGTACAGATTGCATTGTTTTATGTATCAAATCCATGTCCTGGTTGCCTCACATTTTGTAGACCCGGTCACAATATGTGACTGGATTTGCGAAAATGTTCTTTCCACACATTTTACATACCAGCAAACAAAAGGATGTAACAGTTGACTCCTTACATTGCTATTATCATCAAAGTGCAGCCAGATACTATAGCTACACTTGTGAACATTTTCAGGCAATTATATGCCATGATCAAAAAGTTATGAAGCTTCAAAGTTATAAAATGGGTTAAATTTTGTGTATGAAAAGGTTACCTTTTTGCAAATCCAGTCACATATATCAGATTGGAAACAAATTTGCTAGAAAAGTGCTGGCCAGTTAGGGGAGTCTACATATCAGATTTGAAGAAAATCGCTCCAGCCATTTCCGAGATACGAGCGAACAAAATTTCGTTTTAATTTCTTGGTTTTTTTTCCTTCTTCATCTTCATTTTGCACACTTCGCAAAATCCACCATAAAACACGCATGCATACTCGGATTTGGCTGTAATTTGGCACACGTAAAGGACTCATTAAGGCGGATCTCAGTACCAACTTTAGTAGGAATCCGATGAATATTTACGGAGTTATGGCCGATTATTTGCGTAAAATAAGGTCTGTAACAAAATCTTTGGTCCGGGTGCATAAATGGTCTGGCCGGACCGCATATGTTCGACATAAACAGTCCGGCCGGACCAACTATGACAACAAAAATGGTCCTACCCGAGCAAAACTGGTCCGGGTTATAAATTTCAGTGCTAAAGTTAATTTAGCCACTCGTCACTACTTGCTGTGACTAACTATACTGAGTGACAAAAATAATACCTATTATACCTAACTAAACTGTTAAAATAGGGGAGTAACAGTAACTATGGGGAGTAAAATATTTTACTCTGAAAGGGGAGTTCGGATTACTTGGAGAGTAACAGTAACCCACTAAGGGTAAAGAGAACTCCAAGTGAGAGAAGGCACCAAACTGAAGAGTTCCCATTACCAGCTAAGGTGAACTCAGTGAGCCAGTATACCTACTGAGCTGGCCACATATAGCTGAATGAGCCACATGCAGGTTATAGCTGTCTCATAATATTTTCTCCATTAACTAGCCAGTTCAATTCTAGCCACTCAATGTAAAAAGGAAAATAATTATTTAGGCTTCCTTTTCAATGGTAGCCATTTACTCATGTTTTATTTTGTAGACTAACCAAGACATAGTGAAGGAAACAGACAGTACGAAAGCAGGTTGACAAATTTTTTTGTGATTCATCTGTACATTTTTCTTCATTTCTGAAGTTGTACAATATAGGTAAATAAATCTAATCAAAAACAGCCAAGCTGTAAAAAAAGGTGCGGCCCCCAAAAAGGCCATGGTGAAAAAGATGCGAAATCCAAGGTGGCGGCCAAGAAATGGCTGTGATGGTAGGTTAATGGTAAAAATTTTATAATAACGACAATTCAGGTGAATTTGGTGGTCTTGGCACAAAATTCACCTGAATTGTCGTTATTAAAATTTTTACCATTAACCTACCATCACAGCCATTTCTTGGCCGCCACCTTGGATTTCACATCGTTTTTCACCATGGCCTTTTTGGGTGCTGCACCTTTTTTACAGCTTGGCTGTTTTTGATTAGATATCACTTCTTTTTGTATTTGTATACTGCAAAGCTGGCCTATGGCTGGCTTTGGAGCTTTTTAAACCCATGTGTTTTTTTCTTTACCACAGCAAGAAGAAAAGAACTTAAAGAAGATCTTTAATACTTCAATTATTTTTGATTTTATTAGTAATTATACAAATTATATACATATATTTATTACATGCCAATTATTCCCCATAGGATGTTTTTTGCAGTTGATATCTCTACTGGGTGACTTGAAATGTAGCTGAACTATCTACAGGATGGTTTCTTTGTAGCTGAACTCTCTACAAGGTGACCTCTTTTAGCTGATCTCTCCAGGGTGATTTGTTTCTAGCTGAACTCTCAGAGTCTACATGATAGTTTCTTTGTACCTGAACTCTCTACAAGGTGACTTCTTCTAGCTGATCCCTCTACAGGATGATTTGTTTGCAGTTGAACTCTTTATGTGGTGGTTTCTTTGTAGCTGAACTCTCTACAAGGTGACCTCTTTTAGCTGATCTCTCTACAGGGTGATTTGTTTCTAGCTGAACTCTCAGAGTCTACATGATAGTTTCTTTGTACCTGAACTCTCTACAAGGTGACTTCTTCTAGCTGATCCCTCTACAGGGTGATTTGTTTGCAGTTGAACTCTTTATGTGGTGGTTTCTTTGTAGCTGAACTCTCTACAAGGTGACCTCATTTAGCTGATCTCTCTACAGGGTGATTTGTTTCTAGCTGAACTATTTACAGGTGATTTGATTGCAGCTAAACTCTCTAAATGATGGTTTCTTTGTAGCTGAACTCTCTACATGATGGTTTCTTTGTAGCTGAACTCTCTACAAGGTAATTTCTTCTAGCTGATCCCTCTACAGGGCGATTTGTTTGTAGTTGAATTCTCTACACGGTGATTTGTTTAAGGCTGAACTCTCTACATGGCGGTTTCTTTGTAGCTGAACTCTTTACGAGGTGACTTTTTCTAGCTGAACTCTCTACAGAGTGATTTGTTTGCAGCTGAACTCTTTACATTATGGTTTCTTTGTAAATGAACTCTCTACAAGGTGACTTCTTCCAGCTGAAGGTGATTTCTTTGTAGCTGAATTCTGTATAGGTGATTTGTTTGCAGCTGAGCTCTTTACAGAATGGTTTCTTTGTAGCTGAACTCTCTGCACGATAACTTATTCTAACTGATCTTTCTACAGGGCAATTTGTTTGTGGCTGAATTTTCTACAGGGTGATTTCTTTGTAGCTGAACTCTCTACAAGGTGATTTCTTCAAGCTGATCTCTCTACAGGGAGATTGGTTTGCAGCTGAACTCTCTACATGGCATCATGATGCAAGTTACAAAATGGAAATATACTTTTCCAGTACTGAGATATGACCTGTAGAGTGATGGGGTATATAGTTTGTGCCCACATGCCCTGTTTTCGCAGGCCCAGTCACATTATTATGGATGGTTTTGTTCGAACCTGGAATTTATCGGACCTTGCATACTATTAGTTGCAGCTCTCACACTATTAATCTTACATACCTGATTATTGGAGGATAATTGCTGCTCAGTGTAGGCTACTTTGTGGTATAATAACCTAAGCTGTTGGATTTCTATGAAGTGAGTGGCAGCTGTTCGAAAACCATAGTGCCCATTAATTGATAGTTGACTCTAATAAGATGTATCGTCTGCAGTTAACAAGAATCTTAATGTACATTGTGTGTCTTTGACTTCATCAACTTTCCAAGTTATTCTTGACCTGTAAGGAGATAATATTTATAGTTATGTAAGCACATGTTTACTTTTTTTAGCACGGATGTCTCAATTTCATTGAGAACATAGAAATTAAGCAACATCTAGTAAGTGTGTTAACATACAGTGACTGTGCGTCAATTTGTAAACATATATTACAGGTACCACAAGAAATCAATGAACAAATAGACAAACAAAATGATGAACTCCAGGTAGCAAAAAAGTGCTGTTTTGTATGATAGCAACTGTGCTTATTTAGTTTACACTACCAATGCTGCTGGTCTGGCAGAATTGTTTTTACAACTTTGTTGGCAATTGCGTGTGACGTACCTTCAGCCATACAAGTAACAAGTATGTGATTGTTGAATATTTCTTTAGTATACTACTATTTACTACAGCTGATAACATGTCATGTGGCAGGCAGTAACTCCAGTGAAGTGGCAGTGAAGTGTCGTTTGCTGATGATGAAGCCTTGCTACTGATCTCTTTTTTCAGTGACTTTCCAATATTATAAAGCTGGATATTGTAAACGTTTTGTTACAGTTTTGCTGTATGTCTTTAACATCATTTGAGATTTTATACGGAGTTATTTGCAGAATTTCATGGAGTAAAGAACGCCTTGCATGCTTATGTGAACTCTCCTAGAGTAACTAAAACTCCCTACAATAGATTTTTCAAAAGGTTCCTGTTACTCCTTTGCAGGGTGTTAGTCACTCTCCTCAAAAATATAGGGGTGTTAATCCTCCCTACACTGGGAACTCTGCTACGAGAGAACAGTTACTCCTTATTCTAAACAGTGTATCGTGTGTCGTGCGGCCCAAGAAGCCGGCGCGCCACACCGTGAGTATATTTACAGGAAGAAAGTAAACGCGCTTTTCACACCTTTGTAGCTCCGTGATTCCTAATCCTATTGAAACCAAAGTTACTACAGATATGCCGGCTAGGTATGGGAGTCCACATACGAAATTTGAAGAAAGTCGCTCCAGCCATTTCCGAGATACGAGCGGCCAAAGTTTGGGTTTTTTTTCTTCGTTTTTTTCTTCTACTTCTTCTTTTCGCACACTTTGCAAAATCCGCAATAAAACACGAATGTGTGCTTGGATCGGGATGAAATTTGGCACACTTAAAGGGCTCATTAAGGCGAATCTCAGTACCAAGTTTGGTAGGAATCCGATGAACATTCACGGAGTTATGACCAATTATTTGCGTAAAATAAGGTCGAAGGTCTGTCACGCCCACAGGGTAAACCGCTTGAAGGAATGAGCTGAAAATTGCTATGTAGATGGAGTAACTATCGTAGGAGTGCCTTTTTGTGGTTTGAAGGGATTTCAGTTAAAGGCTATCGAGATATGACACAAAACCCAACCTATGTCACAATTACGCGATCAACTTTTATGAATAAAAAAACTATTAGTTTTCACGCCTACCAGGCAAACCGCTTAGAACAGTGAGCTGAAAATAGGTGTGTAGCTGGAATAATTATCATAGAAAGTCCTTGCAGTAGTACAGAAGAATCGGATTACAAACCACTGAGTTATGATTCCAAAGCCAACAACGTGTAGCATATGCGAGATCGAGATACTCTAATAGAACAGTCACCCTAATAAAGCATTCAGCTACGTTTATAACTTACTCCATTATAGAATTATATGGCATTGCAAGTTATTCTGTAGGGAGTTCAGCTACAAACAGTTAATCTTATAGACAATTCAGCTACAAGCAAGTCATCCTGTAGAGAGTTCAGCTACAAATATGTTGCTGTAGAGATTCAGAACATTATAAGTCACACTGAAGAGAATTCAACTATAAACAAATCACCTTGTAGAGAGTTCAGCTACAACAAGTAACTCTGTAGAGAATTCAGCCACAAACAAGTCACTGCATAAAGGGTTCAGCTACAAAAAAGCTACCTAGTAGAGAGTTCATCTAGATCAGCTACAAACAAGTTACTTTATGCAATGTTCAGCTACAAGTAAGTCACTCTGTAGAGAGTTCAGCTACAAACAAGTCACCATGGAGAGAGAGTTCAGCAACTAATCAAAAAACCATCATGTAAAAGAGTTCAGCTATACAAACAAGATATAACTCTATAGAGAGATCAGGTAGAAACTTAACAGATCACACTGTAGAGAGTTCAGCTAGAAACAAGTCATCCAGACTGAGTAGAGAGATCAACTAGAAAACATCACCTTGTAGAGAGTTCAAATCACCCTGCAGATAGTTCAGCTACAAACAAATCACCCTATAGAGAAATCAGCTAGAAGAAGTCACCTTGTAAAGAGTTTAGCTACAAAGAAACTACCATGTAGAGAATTCAGCTATGAACAGATCATCCTGTCGAGAGTTCAGCTAGAAACAAGTCATCCTGTAGAGAGATCAACTAAAAGGAAACAAATCAAACTGTACAGAGTTCAGCTACAGACAAATCACCCTGCAGAAAGATCAGCTAGAAACAAGTCACCATGTAGAGAAATCAACTAGAAGAAGCTACCTTGTAGAGAGTTCAGCTACAAACAAACCATCATGTAGAGAGTTCAGCTGCAAACAAATTACCCTGTAGTGAGTTCAGCTATGAAAGGATCACCCTGTAGAGAGTTCAGCTAGAAACAAGTCATCCTGTAGAGAGATCAGCTAGAAGAAGCTACCTTGTAGAGAGTTCAGCTACAAAGAAAGCACCATGTAGAGAGTTCAGCTGCAAACAAATTGAATTGTAGAGAGTTTAGCTACCAAGAAATCACCCTGTAGAGAGTTCAGCTAGAAACAAGTTATCCTGTAAAGAGATCAGCTAGAAGAGGTTACCTTGTAGAGTGTTCAGCTATGAACAAACCATCATGTGGAAAGTTCAGCTGCAAATGAATCACCCTACAGAGAGTTCAGCTACGAGAAGATCTCCCTATAGAGAGTTCAGCTAGAAGAAGTCACCTTGTAGAGAATTCAGCTGCAAAGGAACCACCATGTAGATAGTTCAGCTGTAAACAAATCATCCTGTAGAGAGTTCAGCTATGAACAGATCACCCGGTAGAGTTCAGCTAGAAACAAGTCACCCTGCAGAGAGATCAGCTAGAAACAAGTCATCCTGTAGAGAGACCAGCTAGAACAAATCACTTTGTATGTAGAAAGTTCAGCTACAAAAAAAATCACCCTGTAGAAAGGTCAGCTACAAACAAATCTCCCTGTAGAGAGATCAGCTAGAAGAAGTTACCTTGTGGAGAGTTCAGCTACAAGGAAACCATCATGTAGATAGGGGTGGGCGGTATCTCGGTTATATCGCAAAACCGCGATATTACATTGACACGATACCAGTATTGCGAAAAATAATTGGTAACGATATTATCGCGCTATCACAATTACCGTCCGTATACCACCGCAAAACAATACTAAAACATGGCGGGACAGCGTCACACCGCTGCCATTGTAGCGAGTTATTTGTCAGCAGTAGATAATGGAGGCAGCGACTCGGATGAGTGGTTATCGTCGTCATTTTTCTGATGCGGATAATGAGTTTGAAGAAGAAAATGAAGCTGAAGAAGAATACTTAGATGACCCTGGTAATAGTAGTACCTCTATCGACCACGTATCAAGTGGAGCTGTCATCAACTCTATAACGTCTGTGAGTAATACTAGCAATGCGTGCAGTTTAGTTGCGAAAAAGAACAAAGTCAGATGTTTGGCGCCATTTTGGGTTAAGACAAATAGACGGGAGGATTGTGGAAGTGGACAAGCCTGTTTGCAGAGAGTGTTTTGCGGAGGTACGTGCGAAGCTAGGTAACACTAGCAATTTATATTCTCATCTTAAAACCAAACACCCTGATTTGTATGCTGACCTTCAGAAATCATCACAATCGAAAAAACAGAGTAGCATCCAACAAAACTCAAATCAAACATTAATCAAAGAAGCTTTGTTGAGGGGACAGAAACTAGCAACCAATTCTAGGGAACATGCAAGGTTGACTAAAAGTGTGACCTATTGGCTTGCAAAAGATTCTCAACCTGAATATGCTATTGAAAAGCCCGGATTTAAACGTATGCTGAAAGCTTTTGCTCCTAGGTATGAGCTGCCTGGTCGTAACTACTTCAGTCGCACTGCTATACCTACATTATTTAGTGAAACTTATGATAAACTTAAGCGTACATTTTCTAGTACTGAAGTCAGCTTCTTCTCAGCAACTACTGATCTCTGGACATCATGTGCTAAGGATCCATTTCTAAGCTACACAGTCCACTACATAACACCTGAGTGGCAATTACGAAGTGCTTGTTTGTGTACTCATTATATAGTAGAGGATCACACGGGAGAGAATTTAAAAGAATCATTGCTGGAGATTCTTGATGAATGGGGTCTTGATGCAGAGAAACAAGTTGCCATAACAACTGACAGTGGCTCGAATATCAAGTTAGCATGTAGGCTGTTGAGGTGGACAAGGCTAAGCTGCTTTGGCCACAATTTAGACTTAGCCATATCTAAAGGCCTCCGAGACTACTCCATTGAAGAAGTTCTACAAGTGTGTCGTCAAGTTATTGCAAAGTTTTCACAAAGTTGGAAAAAAACTCGTGATCTAGCAAAATCTCAAGCAGAAAATGACCTACCAGCTCATAAATTGAAGACAGATTGTACAACAAGATGGGGCTCAACTTATGACATGATTGCTCGGATTTCTGAGCAACAGAGATCCATTTGTGTTGTGTTAGCAACTGATTGAAAATCTGTCAATTTACTATCATCTCTAGACTTTGACGTCATTGATTCAATGATTTCTGTGCTGAAACCATTGCGAAAACTAACAGATGCACTTGCTGCAGAGAAGAGGGTGAGTGTTTCAGCAGTGAAGCCATTAGTGCAGAGCATTTGTAATAAAGTATCCCATCCAAAAACAGCTTATAGCTGTAAAAAAAGTGCGCGTCCAAGTAAAGCAGAGTTAACTGCGACAAAAAGTTATGATATCATAATGCGGCCATGTGCGAGGTGTGCAAGTTGTAAAATTAATATTAGCTAATCAGATAATACAATGTTATTGTTAAAGTGTTAATGAGAACTATGTGATGCTGCTAGTTTTTAAGTGTGTGAGCATCTTCATAAATGCCACATAAATTTAATTCTCAATAAAGCAATGTGTATAGATTCTCTGATAGTAATAAATAGTTTGAGTTTGGCCACCTTTCCTGTATACAGCAATGCTACGAACAAAGGAAAGGTGGCCAAACTCAAACTATTTATTACTATCAGAGAATCTATACACATTGCTTTATTGAGAATTAAATTTATGTGGCATTTATGAAGATGCTCACACACTTAAAAACTAGCAGCATCACATAGTTCTCATTAACACTTTAACAATAACATTGTATTATCTGATTAGCTAATATTAATTTTACAACTTGCACACCTCGCACATGGCCACATTATGATATCATAACTTTTTGTCGCAGTTAACTCTGCTTTACTTGGACGCGCACTTTTTTTACAGCTATAAGCTGTTTTTGGATGGGATTTCAATACTTTTTGTTAGAATAAGCAATGCACTGTTGATAACAGTAGGTGAGTTTCCATGGTTTTGACAGAAACCCCAGATTACAGTGGCAGAATATTAAAATATAACTGTAATTTTAGTGGCCAGGGCCGCCCACATTGGGGGTAACTGGGGTATTTGCCCCTGCCACAGCCCGAAAGGGGCCACTTGAATACCTGTTTAAAGAAAGATCGATATACTCTAATAGAGCAGTCAGGATCTAGACCCTTCCTTGCCCCTGGGCCCCTCTTTAACTCTTTTCCCTGGGCCCCTCTTTAACTCTTTTCGCTGGGCCCTCTAATTTCTCTGGACGGCCCTGTTAGTGGCATGCAACTGCAGTCAACTAACACCCATTTTAACTAGTAAACCCTTAACAACACTTTGCCTTTCATCTTGTACTGCATTGAAACGATCAAGATACTCTATTAGAGCAGTCACAAAACAGCTGTAACACAGCAATCAATATTTAGCATAGTTACAACTTCTGCTTAGCATCAGATTGTATAGTTTAAATTACTAGCTACTTACAGACTTTACAATATAAAAATATGGCACTTGTAGAAATGTGACTGTTCTATTAGAGTATCTCGATCTACTTCAAGTATTGACTAATTCAAGTGAAGAAGCTACGCCCCTGCCAAGAGATCTTGTGAAATGAAATGAGAATAGTAAAGAAAAGGCAAGTATGTACAGAGACAATAGAGGGGCGCGTAATTATGTCCTGTTGTAAATAAACGCCTTTAAAATTTATATTACTACTAAATAAACGCACCAGAATAGGCTTGTGTGGCTGTTGTCTCCAAGGTTGTTTCATTACTTGTCTTTTCGTGTTGAAGGGATTTAGTCGCAATTGGTGAGTTTAACTATACATGTATTTGTGTTGTAAAACTTAATTGTAAAAAGGCGATTAGCACATATCATGATAAACATGTATTTGTCACACTGGTAGAGTCTCTCACGAAGTCACGATTATTACGAGACATTGGACCAGGGTAAAAAATTTACTGTTATATTTAGAGGTTGTAGCGTTTGTATATCTTAGTATCTTAATAAATAATCCCCCATGATCACTAATCACTAATAGTACAATGAAAACTGGTCATTATTCAGGCCGTAGGGACAAAATTTTCTAACCTTGCCTTTTAAAGAGGTGGCTGCATTATGCGGCCTTAAAAAAAGGTAAGAAGCATGCTGTTCTAACTGGCTATAGAGATGGATTTAGTGTATGACAGCGTATGAGACAGTGAGTGCTGGCAGCAAGGGGGCAGCCAATCTGTTAGAGCACCAAAAGCACTGCTTCAGACATAGGCAGTTGACTGTCAGCCCCAAGTGTAAAAAGTTTCACTATTGGTCCTTATAAGCTCCTGATGAAGAAAGTGATGAAGTCATTATCCATAGGATATATTTTTCAGAGTATCCATTTCAGTTCTACAATATAGTAGCCAAGCATAAGATGAACATAACACAGCATTCCAGTAGTTTAGTGGTGACCACAACACTGCCTGAGTTAAACTGTGGTGAGATTTGAGACTACCAGAAGCCCTGGAATGTCTTCAACACATGAAATACCAAATATCTAATGCCTGGCTTTCATCCACAGTGGACCTGTCTTGGTGGCCACTTGTACAGAAGGGAAACAGCTGCCACACAGTCTTGCGAGCGGACCAGCTAGTTGCCACACCTATCAATTTGTAAAATCTTTAGCAAAATTGTGTGTGCGAGCAAGTGTGATGTGGCAGTGCCGTGTATATGGTTGCTGCCTAGCAGTGACACATCACGAGTATTGAAGTCACAATGCGTTACTGTATCATCCATCTAAATACAATCTCTGAATGTGTCATTTTGTATAGAGAGCAATCTTCCACAAGAAGTGACCTGCAGGTTTCAGTGTATATTGTTAACCATTAATATTGTTCACAATATTGTGAACTATATGTACAGTGAAACCTCACTTAGTGGTCACCTCTTTAATAAGACCCCCTCATTATATTGGCCACCTCTAGTAGGTCCCAAATATAGCTAAGCATTACTTATGACCTCATTAATAAGGCCACCTTGTTATTCAGGCCAAATTTTTTGGTCCCACAGCCTGCCATATTAATGAGGTTTCATTGTACTTATGTGAATTTTTATTTTTCGTAACTTTTCTTCAGGTTTACTGATGGGCACTATGAAGCATTGTTGACTGGTCCGTGTACAATGTGGTGACTTGAAATGCTAAAACAGTACGTAGCATGTCTTGTATGTACATGTAATGTGTTGTAATGTGTCCACACATCCACACATCTTAGAAATAAATATAATTGTATTCTCTATAAATAGTCAGTTCCATTGTGCCACTGGGTCATAAGTTGGTTGAGTATGGATCATCCAGGGCACTTGAGTCACATTTTGTCCTGGCCAAGTGGATCTCATCCACTGACAGAATACACAGGATCAGATCACGTGTATAAATTACGGTGGAACTTGTTTATTGCCACCTTCACTCATTCAGCAGGTAACAGTGTATAAATTCTCAATTAGAATTGGCTTTTCAAGAGTGGTTGTCTTTCTATACTAGTGGCCATTAAGATAGGTTGTACTGATAGAGTGTACATACTAGAGATGCAACAATATCCTCCACTTAGTGTCGTTTGATAATGATGCAATGGAGACTATGTATTATTGCATTTAAATACTATACTATTATATTGCAACTCTAGCACGTATTTATAACAGGAATGTTTGTTAACTGTTTAGACATACTGGAGCCACACCCACTCATCTGGATTCTACAAATGGAGTCATACCAACTTGTCATCATACCAACTCGTTACTCCCATTGTGTTTGGATGAATGTACATGCCGTCATGTGAGACTTGCTACCATGGTGGGCCACTGGAAAACATTTGCATAGCAGTTATATTACAGTCATTATTGTACAATTCTTACATTATTGTTGTGAAAAGTGTTTGGTATTCATGTGTCTCCTCTGTATGTTGTAATTACATGTGTAATTTTGTGTGGGGGTGCTATAAAACGCAATAATGCATGGTGACAATTGTATTAGGCGATTTTGCACACTTCCTTTTAAGCTAGCTACATGTGCTAATTACTCACAGCTTGTGTCAACAACTGGTAACCGCAGTTGTACTCTTGTGTCATTCTTTAAGCCGCACCCTTAGAGGACAAATTATGTGGGGGTGACTAATTTCAAAACGAAGGATGGTATGCAGCACCATCGATTATATCTATGGACTATAATCTATGGCAGCACACTTCTTGGTGGCTATATGTACTGATTAACTACATAGAGCGCCAGTTCATCAATACCCAGTGACCGCAGTTGTGCTCTGCGTCATTCTTTAAATTCCGAGTAAAATTCTTAGAGAGCAAATGACGTGGGGGCGACTAAATTCAAATTTCAAACTAGCCATTCTCGAAAACAAATGTTTCAATCTGAACGAAAAAAAAAAAAAAAAAAAATTTTTGCGGTTCGCGTGTGGATGATTCCTTTTCGCTCCGTACGTCCTCTTCATTTGGGGCTTGTTTTTAGACTTCAAGTGTCTGCTATTGCTCCCACTGGATATTAACAAGATCTCCCGCGTAGTGAGTACGCATTTCCTGAAGTGGAGTATCCTGAAGCAACCCCTGAAGCGACCCAGTTGTGGTACCGTGGCTGTGCTTCTTCCTTAACGGTACACTTAACAGGCCAGTCGGTTTTATCCATTTAATTGCAGTCAACTTTGACGCATTTTTCTTTTTCATTGGCAGGTGGGCTTTAATTAGAGTTTTCTAGTCCTAATACACTGAAATGGCTGATAATGCTGGAAGCAAGAAGAGAAAAGCTGGACTTGATGATTCACCAGATAAGTGCCACTATGTGTTAAATAAGCAATTAGATGTATGTGGGAAATGTAACAAGAAATGTGAGGAAGATGACGATGCCATACAATGTGATTTATGTCGTATGTGGGTACATACTAATTGTGATAATGTTTCTCAAGAACAGTACAAAGCAATTAACACTCTATCTGAAATCAACAACTGTGTGTACTACTGCAATATTAATGATTGTCTAACTCGTCTCAAAAGTATCATTAATGATTGGATGATCCACCAGGCTGGGCTACCCCAACCAGATCTAACTGTCTCAACCTTATCAGCAGATCTTGAGCAACTGGCTTCAGCACACTGCAAAATCGAAAAGGCTGTGTCCGATTTGTCTAATAAAATAGAAACCTTGCAGTTGCAGGAGACAAAGCTGGTTGACCAAATCCAAACAACGTCAAATGCCCTTGATAGACATACAGCCAATCCTACTCAACAAGTGCCTGATCGCAAATCCAATGTTGTTTTGTATGGTATCGATGAATGCTCTTCAAGAACATCTAGACACGAAAGACAACAGAATGATGTTAAAGCCGTTTTAGAAACCCTTAGTAGTATAAAGGTTCAGATAAACCCTGATCACGTAATCGACTGTTTTCGTCTTGGGAAATTCAAACAGAATCAATCTAGGCCACGGCCCATCTTAATTAAACTCCAACGTACCATGGACGTAAATACAATTTTAGCGAACAAAAGTTCCTTACCTTCCCCATTGATTATCAAACCTGATATGTCACCACAAGAAAGAGCAATAGAGTCAGTTTTACTAAAGGAAAGATGGTCCCTAATCAAGGCTGGTCATAACCGTAAACAAATCAAACTTAGCAACAATCGTATTTTTGTCAACAACCAACTTCATGGAGAAGTTATTAATGCAGTTTTTAAATACTCTTCATCTACAGCTTCGAATTCGTCAGCTCAACCAATGGACATAACACACACGAAACAACCGCGCTCACAGGAGCAGTCTTCCTGATGACTGCTCAGCTACAAGTAGTTACAATGCTTCAAATTTCCAAAATCCCAATCATACTAAACTAAAAATCTTGAGTCTAAATTGTTGTAGTTTACGCAGTTCCGGAAAAAGAGCTCATTTCCAAGCCTTAATTGAAGAACACAACCCTCATATTATTTGTGGCTGTGAATCACATCTTGATAGTTCTTATTACAATGCTGAAATTTTTCCTCCTACATATACTGTATTAAGAAAGGATCGAGTAGAGGGTGCTGGAGGTGTATTCTTATGCGTTAAGGAAGGCCTAGATGTATCTGAAGAACCTGAATTGGATGTAAATGCTGAAATCATTTGGGCAAAAGTGACTCCTTCTAAAAGGGCCCCCATTTATGTTTGCTCATTTTATCGTCCACCAGACCTGTCCATTGACCCCATACTGCAATTGGGATTATCTTTGAACACTCTTACACGTAGGTTTACTGAACTACCTAATGTAATAGTAATGGGTGATTTCAACCTTCCAGGTATTAATTGGTTAGATGGAAGTGGTCAGGTTACCTCTAATCCTAGCTATGGAGTAGAACTAAATTATGTATTTCTTGATCAAATTAATGATATTGGCCTTAATCAATTTGTCAATACTCCGACTAGAAACAACAACATACTTGATCTTGTACTTTCTACCTCATCTACCATTTTGGACTTAACTACTGCACCAGGAATGTCGGATCATGAGGCCGTTGTCTTCCATCATAATATAGATAACACAAATATTAATACTAAATCTGAACACAAAGTTGCTTTATACCACCGAGCTAATCTTGAGAATATTAAAAGAGACCTACTTGAATTTCAAACTCATTTTCTTGGGAATGATCCTTACTGTAAAACCGTCGAACAAAACTGGACTGATCTAAAAGGTGTAATCAATGACAGTGTTGCAAAGCACGTGCCATACAAAACTATACGTTCCAACTCCAAATTACCATGGATAAACAGAGAAATAAAGAGGGATATGAAGAGACGTAAACAATTATACAACATAGCTAAAAGAACCAAATCTAGTAATGACTGGAATGCCTATCACAAGATTAAAAACTCTATAAATAGCAAGATTAAAGTACCACACACTAATTATTTTAATAGAATGTTTGACAACTCATTTAATGGAAATCGTAGACAATTTTGGAAGTATATTAGAGCAAAACGTAAGGACTACCATAATATCTCCACCCTAATTGTAGATGGTGAATCTATCTCAGATACAAAGAGTAAAGCCAATGCATTAAACAACTATTTTGAGTCAGTCTTCACTAAAGAAAACTTATCTAATATCCCTTCCATGAATGGTTGCAACAACCCTGTGAATGCTCTGCCTACTATGCCAAGTATTACATTTTCAGTGGCTGGTATCCAACATCAATTATCCCTATTAGATACCAACAAAGCCAGTGGGCCAGACAACATTCATCCATATATCTTGAAGAATTGTGCAAACGAAATATCTCCTATACTGCAAGTTATATTCACTCAATCACTAGACACAGGTATACAACCTTCCGATTGGCTCATGGCCAATGTATGTCCAGTTTTCAAGAAAGGAAACCGTACTAGTACCGCAAACTACCGACCAATATCATTGACTTCTGTATGCTCCAAAACTATGGAACATATTATATATCATTCCATAATGAATCATTTAAACTCAAATAGCATTCTCATTGATACCCAGCACGGCTTCAGATCCCAGCACTCTTGTGTTACCCAACTTATTTCACTGATAGAAGACTTGTCACATGCTCTAGACCAACAGAAACAAACCGATGTCATTCTCCTTGACTTTGCTAAAGCGTTTGATAGTGTCCCACATCAAAGACTATTAGTTAAATTAAGACACTATGGTATCAACGATCACATCTGTCAGTGGGTCAATACTTGGCTGACCAGAAGGTCACAGCAAGTAGCTTTGGACGGTACTTTTTCTGACTCGATAGCTGTTCACTCAGGAGTCCCTCAAGGGACGGTTCTCGGCCCTTTGATGTTTCTTCTATACATTAATGATATAACAGAACATGTAAATTCGCCACTACGGTTATTTGCTGATGACTGTTTACTTTACAGAATTATCACCACCAAGGAGGATGCCATTCAACTTCAGCATGATCTTGATCAACTACACGAATGGGCAACTAAGTGGCAATTAAGATTCAATGTAACCAAATGTACTATTATGCGGTTTACCAGATCATTATCACCAATCATTTTCAACTACAAGCTAAACAATCACAACTTGGGTACATCAAACCAACACTCCTACCTTGGTGTTATATTGGATAACAAACTATCATGGTCTCCACATATTAGTAATATAGCTGCTAAGGCCAATAGAATATTAAACTTCTTGAAACGCAATCTGAGTTGCTGCTCGTCTAACATCAAAACAACAGCCTACCTTACGATAGTACGACCGTCAATGGAATACGCTGCAGTCATCTGGGACCCATACCACCATAACAATATTCAACAGCTAGAGAAAGTACAGCGTAGGGCAGCTAGATGGGTCCTAAATGATTTCAATCGATTCAGTTCAGTCACAGCTATGTTACAGCATCTTTCTTGGCCAAGCCTTCAGCTGAGATGTAAAATATCCAGATTACAAGCACTTTTTAAAATTATACATCAAGATTATTCACTGTCAATTCCTCCTCATTTTATTTCAATGACAAGATCCACCAGACTATATCACCCACATCGTTTTATTCTACCAAATTCATCTACCTATTCATACCAACAGAGCTTTTTCTCCAGATCAATTAAGGATTGGAACAACTTACCATCTTCCATCATTGAGAGCAACAATATTGACTCTTTTTCAGCGGAACTGCAAACATTGTATGGAACCCAATAACTGTAATCTTTGTAACTACATAGCTGAATTCATTTTATGATTGCTTTTTTTTTTCCTGAGCATATCAGCTGTGCTGTCTGCTCAGTAACAATAATAATAATAATAACGAAACTTTCAGAACAGTTTAAAGACACATTGCCCTACATGCCAAGCGAGTATTGCGGAAAACAACAATCTGGGATTTGTATTTGGCCTCTAGGTCGACTGAGGACGACTGAAACTTCGTTTGGTGCTGAAATCACGACTGTAGGGTAATCATGTATGGTGAAATCGATGATGCGAATCTTGAGGTGATTGAGTGAATACTAAAGCGATAACAGGGCGATCAATGTTCGGAATGCACAAAGGAACGCAAGGCACACGCCTGCGGTTGCGTCTAACCGCATGCGATAAAAAAAAAATAAATTAAACTTCCCCTTTGATGTCGGCAACCTCGATCACGAAACAATCGGCATGGATTTGCTTCACTGCTTGTGTGGTAGTTACTAGTGACATGATGAGTTCAACTCCAGAGTTTCAGAGGGATAGCGTAAGTGACGGGTGGATTACAGGAAGGCCGAATTTGACAACGTTCGTTCTTGTAAAATCCTCACGTAGTGGTCGCGTCATTTATTGTCTGCGGCGCGCGTTTCTGCTTTACTGGCCGCGCGACTCACTACCGTGAGTCTTGATTAGCACTCAGTGATGAGGATACAGTCCTGGCTAAAGAAATGAAGTCCAGGATCAAGTCTGACTTACTTCAGAGATACAGTGAGCCAGAAATAGATAAGCTGTTATCTAGATGTTGCTTGGTTGATCCACGTTTCAAGAAGAGATTGTCTGAAGATGTTAGGCAAGTTACAATTGCTGCATTGAAGAAAGAGCTCATGGAACTTTACGAAGGAGAAACTAGTAAGGAAGTGACAATAACTTCAATGGAACCTCCTCGAAAGCAATCAGCCCTCAGCAAAATTTTAGATGATGAACCAGAACATGCAGTGTCAGTCCAAACTACTATAGCTGAAAAGGTTAACAATGAATTTGATATTTACATGCAGATGCCAGTGGCTAACACTAATCAGTCTCCACTGGATTGGTGGAAGAAGGAAGAGTTGCAGTTTCCTTTATTAAGCAAGTTAGCCAGAAACTATTTGTGCATTTGTGCTACAAGTGTAGCATCGGAACGAGTTTTCAGTGTTGCTGGATACATTAATTCCACTTTAAGAAGTTGTTTAAAGCCTGAAAAGATAAATCAGCTCACTTTTTTGTCAAGAAACTTGGACTAATTTTGTTTATCTGCACAGTTCATGCTTGTATCTCCATGTCCTTATAACTTTTTTTAAGTACCTTTTCAAGGGATTTTCTAAGCGTTTTTATCAAAAACACAATGTTCATTTAGTGTATGGTATTTTAACAATTATGGTGTTTACACAAATTGAAGTCTATCTCTGATGTCTGTATCTCATAGTACGATGATATAATTGCCCATTCATGCTGGTACAGTTTATGCCACTGGTGTAGGCAGGTATCAGTTTGATAGTAGAGCACCTGTCAAAACATACAAAAAATATCGTGATAATTAGTAATATCGTGATATTGTTCCCATGATATATCGTGATAGTAAAATTTCAATACCGCCCAGCCCTACATGTAGAGAGTTCAGCTGCAAACAAATCACCTGTAGAGAGTTCAGCTACAAACAAATCTCTCTGTAGAGAGATCAGCTAGAAGAAATTACCTTGTAGAGAGTTCAGCTACAAAGAAACCATCATGTAGAGAGTTCAGCTGCAAACAGATCACCTGTAGAGAGTTCAGCTACAAACAAATCTCCCTGAAGAAAGGTCAGCTAGAAGAAGTCACCTTGTAGAGAGTTCAGCTACAAAGAACCATCATGTAGAGAGTTCAGCTGCAAACAAATCACCTGTAGAGAGTTCAGCTACAAACAAATCTCCCTGTAGAGAGATCAGCTAGAAGAAGTTACCTTGTGGAGAGTTCAGCTACAAAGAAACCATCATGTAGAGAGTTCAGCTGCAAACAAATCACCTGTATAGAGTTCAGCTACAACAAATCTCTCTGTAGAGAGATCAGCTAGAATAAGTCACCTTGTAGAGAGTTCAGCTACAAAGGACCATCATGTAGAGAGTTCATGCAGCTGCAAACAAATCACCTGTAGAGAGCTCAGCTACAAACAAATCTCTCTGTAGAGAGATCAGCTAGAAGAAATTACCTTGTAGAGAGTTCAGCTACAAAGAAACCATCATGTAGAGAGTTCAGCTGCAAACAGATCACCTGTAGAGAGTTCAGCTACAAACAAATCTCCCTGTAGAAAGGTCAGCTAGAAGAAGTCACCTTGTAGAGAGTTCAGCTACAAAGAACCATCATGTAGAGAGCTCAGCTGCAAACAAATCACCTGTATAGAGTTCAGCTACAACAAATCTCCCTGTAGAGAGATCAGCTAGTAGAAGTTTCCTTGTAGAGAGTTCAGCTACAAACAAATCACCCTGTAGAAAGATCAGCTAGAAGAAGTTACCTTGTGGAGAGTTCAGCTACAAAGAAACCATCATGTATAGAGTTCAGCTGCAAACAAATCAGCTGTAGAGAGTTTAGCTACAAACAAATCTTCCTGTAGAGAGATCAGCTAGAAGAAATTACCTTGTAGATAGTTCAGTTACAAAGAAACCACCATGTAGAGAGTTCAGCTGCAAAGAAATCACCCTGTAGAAAATTCAGCCGCAAACAAATAGCCCTGTAGTAAGATCAGTTAGAAGAAGTTACCTTGTAGAGAGTTCAGCTACAAAGAAACCATTCTGTAAAGAGCTCAGCTGCAAACAAATCACCTGCACAGAATTCAGCTACAAACAATTCACCCTGTAGAGAGATCAGCTATAAGAAGTTACCTTGTAGATTGTTCAGCTACGAACAATTCACCTTGTAGAGAGAGCAGCAAGAAGAAGTCACTTTGTAGAGTGTTCTGTTACAAAGAAACCACCATGGAGAGTTCTGTAATAAATATATGCATTAGATATATAATTTGTACATTTACTGATAAAATCAGAAATATTTAAAGTACATCTGCTTCATCTTTTCTTCTTCCTGTGGTAAAGAAAAAAAGACAGGTTTAAGAAGTCCCAAAGCCGGCCTATGGCTGGCTGTGGGGTATACAAATACAAAAAGAAGTGAAATCTAACCCAAAACAGCCAACCTGTAAAAAAAGTGTGCAGCCTTCAAAAGGGCTATGGTGAAAAAAGATGTGAAATCCAAGGTGGCGGCCAAGAAATGGCTGTGATAGTAGGTTAATGGTAAAAATTTTAATAACGGCAATTTAGGTAAATTTTTTGCCAAGACCATACAAGTGGCACAAAAATTCAACTTATTAAAATTTTTACCATTAACCTACCATCACAGCCATTTCTTGGCCGCCATCTTGGATTTCACATCTTTTTTCACCATAGCCTTTTTGAGGGCCGCACACTTTTTTTACAGCTTGGCTGGTTTGAGTTAGATATATACTACCAACTTAACCAAAGTCAAAGTCTGGAGACAGTTTGTCCTGTAACAAAATATTTTGTCCGGGTGCATAAACGGTCCAGCCTGACCGCATATGTTTGACATAAATGGTCCGGTCGGACCATCTATGACAGCAACAATGGTCCTACCCGAGCAAAACTGGTCCAGGTTATAAATGTCAATGCTATTAAAGCTAAGCCACCCTACACTACCTGTTGTGATTAGCTATACTAAGTGACAAAATAATTACCTAACCGAGGCTACTACCAACTTAACCAAAGTCAAAGTCTGGAGACAGTTCGTCCTCAGCACTGAGTTAGTGAATACTGGCGAAGTACCATCTTCGCACTGTAGCTACTTCCACAAAGTTACAGACAGATTGGAGAAGTTGGCGCCTAGCAAACTAATATTGCTAACCTATAGCTAGCTATTACTGTACACGGTTTCATTCGCGTCTCTTTAACAGAAGCGTAACTAGCCAGAACACGGTCCACTTGGGTCCCAGGCCAGGCGGAATCAATTATTGTAGACTATAATAAATCAAGATCGAGATACCCTAATAGAACAGTCACCTTACAGCAGTCTCGTAATGCACTTGTCAATTTCATGACAGGGGATTTGACAAATCGTGGTGTCAAACTTCCCACTACTGGGGCAAAATTGGCTGTCAAATCTCCACTATGTCCCCACCCCCATAGTAGGGGATTTAACAACACCTCAAGGATGACTAAGCGCATATTTCATGCATGCGACCAGTAATAAACTTGCCCTGTAGCTAGTAAAGTTATAGCAAGTGCGATTTTATTGTTTAGAAATGCAACTACTGAAAATCGGTCAGTGAATTGGACAACTGTTAATTGCCCCAGTGATGGGGAGAAGAAGCAATGTCAAATCCCCACCTAGGGTGTGGGATTTGACAAATCCCCACGCATTTATCGCTGATGAAGTACATAAAAATCCTTACATAGCTCACTACACACTACTCTAATACTGTGACTGCTTTATTAGAGTGATTGCTCTATTAGAGTATCTCGATCTTAGTACACTAAAAAATTTGGAGGCGGTCAAGAGCCGGTGTCACAGTGATATGTGTTTCCCCGAGTTTCGTGTTTCCCCGCACATATATCACTAGAGATCCGTGTTTCCCCGCACACATATCACTAGGGATGCGTGTTTCCCTGGCAAAGGTGCTAGTGATATATGTTTCCCTTCCAGTTTCTCAGTTTTTATAGCTACCACGCCTAACACCCGCGTTTAAATTGTGCTGCTGATAGCTATACTACGAGTCGACTAGCTAGCTACTGCTGCTCTATAATATGTATAGCACGCGTCACAGTACTAACTACTGCTGCTAGTACTAAACTATATATAGCTGCATGCTACTATAGTCTACTGTTACTACACTGCAGTCACTGCTTACTACCTCTACTGCTACTAGCTGTAGCTATAGATCTATTATATATAGGTCTATACTCATGCTATTTTTACTGCTACATAGCTACTGCTTATACTGCTAGATGCTAGTATTGCTACTATTACACTAGCTATACATGCTTGCTGTTACTGCAGTTGCTACTGTTGCTAACTTGCTATACTGCTTGCTACTACTGGTGTTTTGTGTATAGCTGAAACCGAATTTAAATTGTACATTTTACATTCTTGATGAAGCAATTTAACTTTTTACTTTTACTTTACAGTGTCCAGCATGAAGATCTGATAGCAACTAGTGTAGCTGCAACCTTTGAGCTAAAACATGTAGACTTTGACATACTTATAACACAGCCAATAAGATGAACAGAAAATGGGCCAAAGAAAGGAAAATCTCTCCTACCCCAGGATTCAAACTGCAGGCTACCAATGTAATGTCTAGTCAAGCACCACACTCAGTCTCCTCCATATTTGGTTAATTCTCTGTTTCTTGGCACACAAAATACGATTCATCTACCGGGTAACCCTGCTACATGTTATGTGCTGTCTGTGAATCTATAAGCTACAATAGAATGTGCTACCAATAGACAAGCAGTTGGTCTTAATTCAGTGCAATTCTAAGAGCTGCACTGCACATTGTATATCTTGTATGCATTAGCTGTGTACATTGAGCTAATATACTTGTGTGCATGCATGCATGCTAAGTTTATATTCAAGTAGTTTTTAGCTATAGCTATATACTTGAAAGATTTTCACTGGACATGCAAGGTTTACACTATACTAGCTTAAATTGAGTTTCCTTGAGAGGTTTTGGACAACTCGAGATATTTTACTTTCAACTGATAGTGAGACTTTCAAGTTCTTAAGAGACTTTAGTTACTCAAACTGCTTGAGAGCAGCTTAGAGATTTTTGACTACTTAAGAGACTCTGCTTAAGAGATTTTACTTGAGTGACTTGATTAATTTAGGTATTTGATGAGAAATTTTAGACTATGCTTGAGAGCTTTTCACTTGAGAGGCTTTTGACTACTTGAGAAATTCTACTTTATAGAGATATTTCAATACTTGAGAATTTTTACTTAAAAGCTATGTGACTACCCGAGAGACTTTCACCTGGGAGCTTTAGACTATACTTAAGAGATTTTATATCTGAGAGATCTCAGATTTTTGTTTTACAGATTTTCCAGTCAGTTATGTACTTTCAAAGTCACTTTACTGTACAGGTATGAATCCATTGCAAGATATCTGCATGGACAAGAAAATGTTATGTGCAGAGCATGCAGGAGATGAACGTTTATAAGCCATCCATACTATTATGATTGGGTATGCCAGCATAATGTGAGTGTTGGATTTAGCTAAGTTGTTCTTGTTTTCTCTTCATAGGTGAAATGTGACAAATGGACTCACATGCTATTTGGAAATGGCTGAAGCCAAATTCTATATACTGTTTATATAGAATTCCATCAAACTATTTGCAGAAAACATTATATAAGACAGTATAGTAGCTAATTTAATTTTTATTATTGAATGTGTGTTAGTTCTCCACTTCCAATCCATTCTCATATATATTTGTCTTCACTTCAGTACTATAGCAACAAGTAGTAGCAAGTATAGTATAGTTGTACTAGCAAGTGTTAGCTATAGTAGCACCAAGCATAGAATAGCAGCTGGTAGTATAGTGGCAAGTATATAGTATAGCTATAGTGGTAGCAGCAAGTATTGGAGCAGTATAAGCAGTAGCTATAGCAGTAGCAGCAACATGCAAGCAGTAGTCTAAGTATAGCAGCAAAAGGAGTTCAGATCCTGCATATAGTAGCTGGCGCAGCTAGTAGACAAGTAGTATAGCAGCAGGAAATGGGGCAGCAGTGGCTAGTAGCAGTAGTAGAAGCAGCAAAGCAAAAACAGTATAGCTACGTACATGCACTTCGAAACTGAACGTCAGGGAAACACGCATCCCTAGGTAGGGTCCGCAACGTGAAATTTCGATCTCCGAAAATCAACTACCAAACCACCCACAAATGCTAGGCTAGGTACCACTTAGAAAATGCCAGATTGGCGTTATTTTTCATTAACGTCTTGTCGTGCTAATCGGCGAATATGCTTACAAATTACGAGATTTTTTGTTATATCTTCAAGGAAATGTCTTTTAAAGCTACAATACGCACTCTCAACCTTTCTTATTAACTGTACTCTAAACTAAAACCATCAGTACCTGCATCGTCTGGAGTAATTTCCAGCCGCAGCATCGCGAAAATGAAATTTCGGACTCGAAAAAAGTTTCGATGCCATTGGAGCACACAGTAGCGCTGCCAAAGTAACCCTCTCAGGTCAAACTGGCCTGGCATGGGTCCAACTACTACCACACGAAATATCATCGAATTCCAAAATTGTTTGCCATCTGGCTGAGCTCGACAGCTGTCAAAAATTCGTCAAAAATGCCTATTTTATTCACTGACGTGAACCTTTACTAGCCAGATGTGCTAGTTTACTTCTCCAAAGCTTGCTAGACCCATAGCCAGTAGCTTTCATTCATAGGGTTAGTCTGGCAGCTCTTCTAGCAACCTCAAATTCCGCCAAATGCCGATATCAACGAATTTTGTCGATATCGACCAATTTACAACCCTTTAAAGAAATCTTGCACAGCAAACGTGATGCTTTGCCTCTCTAAAGTCATGCTACATCCTTGTTTAGTTATATTCGTCCATAGGGTGGCACTGGCGGCTCTCTTATCGAGGCCAAAATCCATCGAAATGCCCATCTCACCATTTGTCATCAGTTTTCGGAAGTTTTACATGTCAAACGTGCTGGTTTACCTCTCTACATCCTTGCTGGACCATTCAATCACCTTCGTTTGTGTAGGCAGCTTTATTCAGTCTCTTGAAAACGTCAGAGCACGCCAACTGGGCGCAACCATCAATACCAGTTAACGCTTATTTTGTTTCATTGGTTCCACGCAAGAATGACAGGAAAACTAGCAGAAATGTAATAGAGCGCAAATGGAGTTAGTCTAGCTCTAAATATTGTACTCTACATGTTTATACAAATGATTACCGAATTGCAAATGCCGATTATCAAAAACCACGATCGAAATTTCCATTCATGTAGAGTTCCGAAGGTGGATATTTAGAACTAGACTAACTCCAGTTGGGTTATGTAATATTTCTGCTGGATTTTCGTGGAATCAATGAAACAAAATAAGCAGTAAGTGGTGCGGATGGTTGCGCCCAATTGGCATGCTCTGACATTTTCAAGAGACTGAAGAAAGGTGCCTACACAGACGAAGGTGATTGAAACGTCCAGTAAAGATGTAGAGAGGCAAACCAGCATGTTTGACTTGTAAAACTTCCTAAAACTGATGACAAATGGTGAGATGGGCATTTCGATGGATTTTAGCCTCGATAAGAGAGCCGCCATTGCCATTCTATGGATGAATATAACTAAACAAGGATGCAGCATGACTTTAGAGAGGCAAAACATCAGGTTTCCTGTGCAAGATTTCTTTAAAAGGTTGTAAATTGGTCAATATCCGCAAAATTCGTGGATATCGGCATTTGGCGAATTTTGAGGTCGCTATAGAAGAACTGCCATACCAATCCTATGAATGAAAGCTACTGGCTATGGGTCTAGCAAGCTTTTTAGAAGTAAACTAGTACATCTGGCTAGTAAAGATTCCCGTCAGTGAATAAAATCGGCATTTTTGACGAATTTTTGACAGCCGTCGAGCTCAGCCAGATGGCAAACAATTTTGGAATTCGATGATATTTCGTGTGGTAGTAGTTGGACCCATGCCAGACCAGTTTGACCTGGGAGGGTTACTTTGGCATTGCTACTGTGTGCTCCAGTGGCATCGAAACTTTTTTCGAGTCCGAAATTTGATTTTCGCGATGCTGCGGCTGGAAATTGCTCAAGACAATGCAGCCACTGATGGTTTTAGTTTAGAGTGCAGTTAATAAGAAAGGTTGAGAGTGCGTATTGTAGCTTGAAAATAGATTTCCTTAAAAATATAGCAAAAAATCTCGTAATTTGTAAGCATATTCGCCGATTTGCACGACAAGACGTTAATGAAAAATAACGCCAATCTGGCATTTTCTAAGTGGTACCAAGCCTAGCACTTGTGGGTGGTTTGGTAGTTGATTCTCGGAGGTTGAGATTTCACGTTGCGGACCCTACCCTAGGGATATGTATGCTAGTAACGCTTTTATCTGGGGAACATAATACCCGGGGAAACACATATCACTGTGACTTGTAGATTGATAGCCAGTTAGTGATATGTGTGCGGGGAAACACGGATCCCTAGTGATATGTGTGCGGGAAACACAAAACGCGGGGAAACACATATCACTGTGACACCGGCATGCATTTTCAGGAACTACGTCGTGAGCAAGGGTTTAATATTTACGTTGTAGCATCAACCATATTGCTTCAGATAATTATGTTAACTTAGCTGCAAAATTCACGCCAGCATAATTATCGGATGCATGCATGACAAACTGGAAGCGGACCGTTTATGTTCAGCCCGGACCATTTATGCACTGGCATGGGTGGTCCGGGGGACCAAGTATGTAGGCACAAGTGGTCTGGCCGGACCTTTTATGACAGCATAAATGGTCCGCCCGGACCTTATATGACAGCATAAATGGTCCGCCCGGACCTTATATGACAGCATAAATGGTCCGCCCGGACCTTATTTGCCTGGACCATTGGTGCGTTGACAGGACCCTAGCATAGTGGCACAAAGTTATACCCCAAGACAGCCCATATCAACCCTATCATGAACTCATATTTTTATCGTTTACCAAGATTATGGAACTCTTTACCAATAATTGACCTATCTCAATCACTAGATGTAATCAAACCAAAGTTGAAAGCATTTTTATGGAATCATTTTTTAGCTAACTTTGATAATACCCCCTGTACTTTTCATTACCTGTGTCCTTGTACCCGCTGCTCCAAGACTCCTGTACCAACCAATTATAATTATTTGTAACTATTATATAAATGTATGCATGTATAGTTTTTGTAGTTAAGTAGTTAGTGCTCTAGGCTACCAGTGCAGGACACTGGTAGTCCTTCAGAATTGTATGTCTCTGTAATCACTATAGCCTCTACTGTATGTAATTCCAATTCTGTAAAGCAATTATTAAATTAAATTAAATTAAATAGTGGAAAACACTGCTAATAATACAAAACCAAAACCCACAATCAAAACCTGTTTTTGAAGTGTTACAGACCTATTAAATCATTTATTTTTGTATTATAAACACCTTTTGTATAAGCTATTTACATAGTTAAGTATTAATTAGTCTTTGTACATTTGTGTCAGTATTGTTGTGAATGATATAATGAGTGGTAGCTTGAATAGTGCTCGTAACCTGCTTTGTTACATTGGCGTAGTCGGCAGGGTCAGCCGGGGCCACGCCAGAAGACTCGTGCCTAGACGGACCCGCGACGTTTCATCTGAACCCCAAGTGAAAAAGCTGTGTTACCGTGGCATATTAACTCTTTACTTTGAACGGTACCCCGGAAGGTCGAGTCTCGTACTGTAGTGGCCTGTTGTTTGTTACAGTTCACGTCACGGCCGAGCGATGAACCACCAATCTGATCAGGTGTCGGACGACCAAGACAGTACTCAGCCGATGGGAAGGCCAATTATCCTTCCGGAGGTGTTTATCGGGGAGGAGGACTTCTGCGAGTGGATCCAGCACTTTGAAAGTGTGGCAGTGGTAAACAGGTGGGACGACATTACAAAATTGCAATGGTTGCACGTGCGAGTAACCGGAAAGGCACGTGTGGCGCTAAGCAGAGCTAAGAGTGAGTCTTACAAACAGGCCAGAGAAGCCCTTCAGGAACGTTTCGAGCCCAGTAGTAAAACAGAACTTTACAAGAATGAACTGCAGCATAGTACGAAACGAGGAACTGAAAGTTTGGGTGATTTCGCGGACAGACTCGGTGTTTTAACAGATATCCAGAGCTTCAAAAGGAAGCTAGAGAATACATAGCACTGAGTCATTACTTTGATTAACTGGAAGATCCCAGAATAACTCTCAGTGTGAGACAACGCCGCCCGAAGACCATGTCAGAAGCCGTCTCGAGTACCATAGATAGGGTCCGCAACGCGAAAAATCGATATCCTCCAATGAACTACTTAACTATTGTCATGTGTTAGGCTAAGTGTAACTTACATAACACCAGCGTGGCAGCTAAGTTTGTCACTTTCTTCTGGTAGAAAACGGTACAAATGTTTTAAAATCACGTGATTTTTCGTTGCAGCGGTTCGTAGGGTTCTTCGTATGCTACGATATTCACTCTCAACATTGTTCAAGTAGTCTATCATCAACTCAAAGTATTGGTGGTTTAATTTTATTGGTCAGTTTCTGGTGGCAGCACGATCTGTGCAGCTTTTTGGCGACAGACAAAATGTTTCTTCCTCTGGAGCACAGGACAAGCAGAGCAGCAACTGCGCCGTGGGTCAGCAATGACCAGTACTAGGTAAAGTACCTGCATGCGGAGTATGGTTATAATTGAAGCTTGTTAGCCATCTGGCTGAGCCATCTAAGCTTATATGCTGAAATTCGGCCAAAACGACGCGATTTTTGCAAACAAATGCCAGAATGGTTGATACATCAGTGAGACAGTCTCCAACAGCAAGGATACGAAGCTTATAAACACCTAACAATACGGCTATCTCGCCCAGTAAACGAATAGAGCAATCCAATGCATGAAATAGGCACTCACGTGATCGAAATTCAAATCGCGGAGATACCCATAAAATCGCTTTCATTTCTGAATAGGAACCATGCAGTTTTTTCCTTTTTTTGTAAATATTTCTGCTAATTGTTCGCTCAGGCGTGGTCTGGGCCAGTACAGGTGTGTGTTATGCTGTGATGGCATCATAGGGAGAGCCTTGGACTGGTGGGCTAATCGAGATGCTAAACGTAATGACACAAACTGATTGTCACTTGATTCCAAGTGATTTTAAGGTCATTGGAATAGATTATGGTTGTATTTTTCGAGATTTGAATATCGATCACGCGAGTGCCTATTTCATGCACTGGATTGCTCTATGCGTTTATTGGGCGAGATAGCCGTATTGTTAGGTGTTTATAAGCTTTGTATCCTTGCTGTTGGAGACTATCTCACTGATGTATCAACCATTCTGGTATTTGTTTGCAAAAATCGCGTCATTTTGGCCGAATTTCAGCATATAGATGGCTCTGCCAGATGGCTAACAAGCTTCAATTATAACCATACTCCGCATGCAGGTACTTTACCTAGTACTGGTCATTGCTGATCCACGGCGCAGTTGCTGCTCTGCTTGTCCTGTGCTCCAGAGGGAGAAACACTTTGTCTGTCGCCAAAAAGCTGCACAAATCGTGCTGCCACCAGAAACTGACCAATACAATTAAACCACCAATACTTTGAGTTGATGATAGACTACTTGAAAAATGTTGAGACTTGAGAGTGAATATTGTGGCATACGAAGAACCCTATGAACCGCTGCAACGAAAAATCACGTGATTTTAAGACATTTGTACCGTTTTCTACCAGAAGAAAGTGACAAACTTGGCTGCCACGCTGGTGTTATTTAAGTTACACTTAACCTAACACATGACAATAGTTAGGTAGTTGATTGAAGGATATCGATTTTTCGAGTTGCGGACCCTACCATAGAGCTTGAGTCCTACGTGCTCGGAGCAGCGGCCATACAAGCTGAGAATCAAGGCCACAGGAATGCACGCTTACCTCCATACAGCCTAATCTGGAAGCAGTGTTAAATACATTAATGGAAAAGCTCAAGAAACTGGAAGATGAGATAAATGTGAGACAAGTAACAACTAAAATGAGGAAACAGTACTACCAGCAAAGACAGAAGAGGAGGAAACATCGAGCAACAATTTGTTACAAGTGTGAGCAGCCAGGACATTATGCTAGTGGATGTGCTAATATCCCACCTACAATGTGTGGAGAAGTGTCCTTACCCATGAGTCAGGTATGTAACAGTAATTGTGCCTCACCTGATAATGACATGTGCACAATTGCTATAAATATTGTATCAAATTATACTGTGTGTGCACGTGTATTCAGTAATGAGGTGTCATAATGTCATTCCTGGTAGACACTGGGGCAACTGTATCGCTAGTATCTAGTGAGGTATGGGAACACATTAAGCCACCCACTGCCCCAGGAATAAACCCAGTTGGCTTGCGGCTGGTTGGTGTTGATGGTGCACCTTTGCAGATTCAAGGATCGGTAACTATTGAGCTAGAAATCTCAGGGAAAACATTTTAACAAGAACTAATTGTTGTTAATGTCCTAACATCAGAAGGAATCCTTGGATTGAATTTCTTGGAGGCTAATGATTGTGTCTTGGACTTGGCACGAAAAAACTTTGTTCTGGTGGGACCTGAATATCTCTGAATGCAAAGCAGCTACCAGAGAATAGCAGAAGGTATGTAGAGGTTGTCATACCAGAAACACTGACCATCGCTGCCGCCAGTGAAATTGAGGTTATGGGAATGATGCCCCTGAATTGTGAAGGGTCCTGGATGGTGGAGGACAAACCAGTTAAGAAACAGCTTGTTCTCATAGCAAAAGCCATTGTGGTACCTCAAAATGGGCTTGTACCATTCCGGATAATTAACCTAGATTATAAGCCAACTACCATTTACAAGGGGACCAAAGTGGCAAGTGCAGAGGCTATCAGTAATATAGAGGAGATATTATCAATAGGCAAAACTAATGATTCTGCTTGTATCAACCAGGAATGGAAGAAAGTGGTAAATGATGTACCCAGCACAATGCCAGATGCCTTTTCAGACCACCAGCTCACTCAGTTTAGTGCTCTGCTTACTTCTTATGCACACATATTTGCTTATAAGCCTGGTGACCTTGGCCGAATGAATGTGTTGAATCATCGGATTGAAACCAATGGAAACCCTATCCGTCAAGCAGTAAGGAGAGTTCCTCTACCCCAAAGATATGAAATTAGGAGACTTTTAACCGAAATGGAAGAAAAAAGCATCATTGCCCCATCAAAAAGCCCTTGGGCATCCCCTATTGTTCTTGTGCCAAAGAAGGATGGCTCTCTTTGCTTTTGCGTAGATTACCGCAAGGTGAATGAAATAACTCACAAGGATGCTTATCCCATACCCAGGATTGATGACACTCTGGATACCCTGGCAGGATTGATGTGCTTTTCCACATTAGACTTGAAGAGTGGGTACTGGCAGGTGTAAGTTGACCCACAGCACAGAGAAAAGACAGTGTTTTGCACACATGAGGGCCTGTTCCAGTTTAATGTTATGCTGTTTGGACTATGCAATGTTCCTGCAACTTTTCAACAGCTTATGGATATGGTACTGTCGGACCTCCAATGGAGTAGTTGCATAGTCTACATTGATGACATAATTGTGGTGGGTAGGAGTTTTGATGAGCACCTTTGTAATTTGAAACAAATGTTTGAGCATATAAATAAGGCATCCAAATAAATGTTGGTTTCTACAGCCTAAGGTTCAATTTCTAGGACATGTCGTGTCTACAGAGGGCATTATGCCAGACCCATCCAAGACTGATCAGGTAAAAGAGTGGCTGGTACCAACATCAGTGAAAGAAACTCAATAGTTTTTAGGGCTGGCTAGTTATTATATATAGACAGTTCATTAAGGGTTTTGCTTCCATAGCCTCACCACTTCATAAACTTACCGAGCGACAGTCACAATCTAGGTAACTAGGTTTTAGTGGACAAACCAATGTCAGAAGGCATTTGATTGTTTAAAGAGCCATCTGGTTTCATCTCCTGTCCTTGCTTTGCCTGACTGGTCCCAGCCTTTTCTCCTGGATTGGTACAGGAATTGGCGCCATCTTATCACAGGTTCAGAAGGGAAAGAAGTGTGTCAAAGCATATGCCAGTAGAAGCCTGACAAAATCAGAATGAAACTATTGTGTAACAAGAAGATAGCTATTGGCAGTGGTCACATTTTTGCAGCACTTTCATCCTTACCTTCTTGGAGCACCCTTTACAATAAGAACAGGCCATGGTACACTTTCTTGGATACATAAGTTCAAGGAACAGGAGGGCCAGATTGCCCGGTAGGTGCAGAAGTTGCAAGAATATGAGTTCATAATTATTCATCGCCATGGTATTCGTCACAAGAATGCTGATGCAATGTCACGTATACCATGCAAGCAGTGTGGGATTATCCCAACAGATGAAGCTCTAGTTCCGGCAGCAGTGACGACTCCAAATGTAGCATCACTGGGTGAATATTCTCCCGAGGAATTGTGAGCTGCTCAGTTGAATGAACCTGGCATTAGTCTAGTCCTGACTGCTAAAGAGTGTAACAATTATCCTGAAACTCAACCAACAAACAGCCCAGGTGACAGGTGACTTTGGCAGCTATGGGAACAACTGACTGTTATTAATGGACTGCTATACAGAATGTTTAAAGAACCAAACAAAGATCAGCACTGGTTCTAATTAGTAATTCCCCAAGAACATCATCCCAGAAATTTGGCAGCATTGCATGAAGGTGTAGCAGGGAGCCATCTAGGACAAGAGAAAACCTTTAGCAGAGTCAAGGAACGTTTTTACTGGCCTGGGTATTGGAGTGATACCTGCAGTTGGTGCCAAACCTGTGCCAGTTATGCAACTAGAAAATCTACTAATACCCCAAGAACAGCACCACTGGGAAACATAGCAGCTAGTCATCCAGGGCAGATAATGGCCATGGACATTGTGGGACCATTTCCAGAGAGTGAGAATAGAAACTCATATATATTAGTTGTCGCAGATTTATTCACTATGTGGATGGAAGCTTTCCCCATTCCAAATCAAGAAGCTCATATAGTTGCAGATAATTAGTAGATGGAGTTTTATGCATTTTGACGTTCCTAGTCAACTTCACTCAGACCATGGTCCACAATTTGAGAGTAAACTGATGTCAGAAGTATGCACCTTGTTAGGCATCCAGAAAGCAGGACTACACTGTATCATCTGCAATGTGATGGTACGGTGGAGCGATTTAACAGGACATTACTGAGCATGCTAGCCACTCATTGCAAGGCTAACTCCTGAGACTGGGAGAAACACCTGCAAAAAGTGTGCTTTGCATACAACTCTAGCGTTCATGCGTCAACTGGCTATTCACCATTCTACTTAATGCACGGTCGTCAACCAGTGTTACCTGTTGATGTTCAGTATGGTATTACACAACCTCACCAATCCGCATCACTGACTGAGTATGCAACTAAGCTAGACCAGCGATTGTCATCTGCTTTTGAGCTTGCTAGTAAGGTTTCTGGAGTACACCACAAAAAACAAATGACAAAACAACACATGGTGATTCATATGCTGTAGGTGACTTGCAGACTTGGTCTGGTTGTTGAATCTGAAGGTGCCAAGGAACAGTAGTAAGAAGCTATTTCATTCTTGGTATGGACCTTTTAGAGTTGTTAAAAAAATTATCTGAATGTACATACAGGATATAAAGACAGGAAGGTAGAAGACAAAGACAGGTGGTCCATTTTAACAGACTAAAGCCATGCTGAAGTGATACTAGATTAGACAGTAGTACATGGAAAGCCTCAAGTGATAGTACTGAACCCTCACAAGCAAGGCATAATAATGTACGAGCACCACCACCACCACCAACACCAATTGGCACTAATTTAGAAATAGTGGATTACGATGATGATTTACTCTGGTGGATAACCAACATACTGTAGAGGATGTAGTTCAGAACTCCAGCAATATACAAGGCCAACCACTTGCAGAGATGAGATGTTATCCAGCACGAGAACATAGACCCCCAGCAAGACTCCAGGACTATATAAGATAATAAAGATGAGGACATCTTCTTAGTGGAGGGGATAGTGTAACAGACCTATTAAATTATTTATTTTTGTATTATAAACACCTTTTGTATAAGCTATTTACATAGTTAAGTATTAATTGGTCTTTGTACTTTTGTGTCAGTCTTGTTGTGAATGATATATAAGTGGTAACTTGAATAGTGCTCGTAACCTGCTTTGTTACAGAAGAACTATTGAGGAAAAGAAATCTGTACTTGCCTGGAACAGAGTTGAACAATAGGTATAATTACATAGACATTATTTGTGCTGATAGTGATGCATAGTTCCTGAAATAAGTCTGCTTTTGATACACATGGAAGATTTAGGGTTTAATTGGTCAAGTACTAACTTAGAAAGGAAGGAACCCCCCCCCCCCGATTCACTCCTGGGGTTGGTACAATTTTCCACATTGTTTGGCCAGACGTGAATGAAATGAATTTATTTCTGCAAAATGTTTAGGGAATCTATGGTACAGCATTCAATGCCATTGTCAATGAATGTACAATGTGCCAAAAGGTAGGCTTTAAATTGGGTTATAGGTACATACTTGTAAGTAATAAACTTTCCAAAATACTGCACCAGTTTTTGTATTATTTGTGACCAGCTCAGTTGTAGAGAAAGACTTCATGAAAGTAAGAATAACTGGTAACATAGAAAGCTGAATGGCCAAGAATTAAATGAACTATAATCGGCAAAGTTTTAATCCCTGCTAGAGCACCTTGGCTGCACAACAGGTATACACATTATAGTAAACATAAGTAACTGGCAACAAAAATAGCTGATATCTAAAGAGACAAGAATGAATGTTGATAATTATACAAATGATATATTATTTTATTTGCAATTTAACATTGAACCTTTATCGTTTAGCTGTGTTTTACATTCAGTCTTGCTGCACTCTAAAATTTTAAACTGGTAATTTGGCTGCCTTTTTAAATAGTCAGTGTATGGAGCAAAAAGATGGCCAATTTACCAACCAATTAGAGTTAAAAGAAATTAATTTATAATGCAGCAAAAGTGAATATAGAACAAAACTGATTGATAAAACATCAATGTAATTTTTTTATTAATTGCAATTTATTGTATATCAACATTCATTCTCGGCCATTTCAGATATCAGCTGTTTCGATTGCAAGTTACTTTTATGTACCTGTTGTACAGCCAAGGTGTTCTTGCATGGATTAAAACTTTGGTGATAATAATAAAGTAAGATTGACTTTTGGCTGCTCCAGATATCAGCTCTTTAAGTACTAGATTTTTAACTTTTATGAGGAGCTGTTTTATAATGGGTTACAGGTACTTGTAGTTTCTTGGACATGCCTCTTTTACAGCAAAGGTGTTTTTTTTTTTAGGATGGATAGTATATGACTGGTGTAGCATTTTGAAAAGTTTATTACTTTAACACATTGTTTTACATATGTAGTTAACTTGTCAATATGTGAAGACAACAACCATTTGTTTGGTTACAGTAGTTGATTAATTACTGTGTGTTGGAGTCATTGCAGTTATATGTAGCTGAATATGCGAAATATTTAGTATTTTTATTATGTAGTTTGTGTATCCAACTCAGACTACTGATAGTAACTTAACTTAGCTACTAGCAAGTCTGTCATCCTCTGGACTTGTGTGCTCCTGCTACCAGCTATTTATATAATTTATATCTGGGTATATTAGAGTTTTGTTATATGTACAACCTTTGCATTGGTAAGTGCATAGCTAAACTTGTTAATGTTAAATATAAAAGTGACATACAAGAAAAAATCAACTCTATCCAATTAATGTTTGCTAATAAAATAAATAACTATGCTCAGCAAAAGTTCATATTATGTGTATGTAATATCAATAATAATAGCATTGTTTTTCTAGCTATAATAAATTCTTCTAAGCTTTCATATCAGCTGCAACAAAGCACACACAATAATATTAATTGCGATAATAAGATCAATTAATGTTAATGCTTACAATGGTTTGTAATATGATAGCACTGATGGAGTTTAGTTGTAAAGTTTGCAATTTTGTTATAAAAATTAACCAAATGCTATCAATAAATTTGTTCATTAACACTAATAGATTGCAGATGTTGTATTTCGATAGTGAAATGTGACTGGATCTACGAAAACCGTTCTTATCGCCCAAGACAGGAAGTTTGATTTTTTCACAAAAACACAAAGCTTAATGAATGCACTATCAAGTTTCACTGCCACAGTCGACCAGAGTAAAGTGGTCTGCTTTTGCTGGCTGCTTTTCTAGAGCACAGTGGCGAGCCGTACGAGTGGTCTGGGGTCTTGATGGAGCCCTGGCCGACCAGGAGATGGCTGTGTGTGGCTGTACAGCTCTGTGGTGTTGGACAATGACCTGTGCTGTAAATGTCCTTTCATTTTAGCCAGTTCTGAGCCCTGAATGGCCTATAACTTGGCCTAATTCATCCTAGCACGTCTCTTTTCAATTTTTGAACACCATCTTGCCCGCCTTCCAGGGCCCCCGCCTCCCACCCCTTCTGGAGCTCGCCTTCCAGGGCCCCCGCCTCCCACCCCTTCTGGAGCTCGCCTGATACAGACAACCTCGGTTTAAAAACTATCTAAAATGGCGGGAAACTTAGCTGTTGACTACTTCTTCAGTGGATGATCAGGAAGGTAAGAAATTGTTGTGAAACGTGTGAAAATTTGGTATGCGTAGCTACCACCATTGGCCAGCTACAACACACAGAATATTTAAAACCGACGTTTCTCGATACCTTTAAATGGGCGATAAGACCGGTTTTCCCAGAGACAGTCACAAATGTGATTAGTTAGAGAATGCCATATGCAATGCTAGCTCAACCACGTTGTTATGTCTGCAATATTCAGTGTTGATAATTAGTTATACAGTTTTTGTACCATGCCACCATTCAGGCTCATTAGTTACTTCAAAGGACTTGAAATAGTGGTGTCATAATAGTTGTTTGTCTAATAATTAGCTACATACATGAAACGATTAAATCTGGCAAGACTAGCTTATAACTTATTAACGAGTGTCTATACGTATAATTCATTATGGAAATTTAGGGGCTTTGGATAGCTAATGCTTAAATTAAAATAAGTGTTGTTATAAATGTCATAGCTCCTGAACTGGAACTAGAATTGTAATCCTAAAGGTTATGGTTCCAGAACTAGAACTGTAATTTTAAAGATTATTGTTCCAAAACTTGAACTAGAACTGTAATCACTAGCTGATATTGGAACAACACTAGTATCTAAATCCTATAGATCTCTTGTTCATGTCTCAGTACATAGATCCCTGTCTCTGGGGTAATACAAAACATGGCAATTATATGCCTGTAATATTGGAAATGCATGGGTATTTAACTGGATAGCAAGGTACCATAACATGCACTACAAGTTACAGGGAGGTGTATTGGGCTTGTCAATGCTACATTTCTCATGTCACGAGCAGCTGTTAAGGCACAACAAGTAGTAGTGAAGGTATAACAATGAGCTGTGGTCTAAATTAGTTGGACATCAAAACACAGGGTACTACAGAATTTAAAAACCCTCAGGCCCTGTAGTAGTACCCTCACTTCATCATGTGCCACAACACAGGGCCTTTTGGGTTTGTAAATTCCGTAGAACCCTGTGTTTTGATGTCTAACTGTTATGTAAAATATTGTAGCTATAACATAAGTACATAACACAACAGCAAACAATATGTTGTACTTTAAAAATTATGTTGGATTCCAATTAATCATAATTATAGGGCAGAGAAAGAATAACACAATGGTATCAAAGTGTCTGAAATGATGGTTGGATGACTGACATTTTCTGGTGTTTGTCCGAGTTTGCATGTTCCATTCTGTTGGACATAATGTCCAATCATGAAAATTCACCCACCAAACAAAATGCATATCGGACTTGGCAGTGTTTGAAGGCAAAAAAAAAATGTTTGGACAAGCTTTTACAAATCTCTGATCAAATATGTGACCTAATTTTAGAAACCGTCGATATCCACACAATTTTCAAAATGCATTTTATTTGTTCTTTTTGTTCTACAGGGACAGAGGAATGGACTAGCTAAGTTTCAGCTTCATAAGTTAAGCAGTGTTGGAAATACAGCACTGGACAACCGGATGAGAAAATAAATTGATATGTACAGCAGCTATCTAGAAAAGAATCTGCAGGCGCTTACTTAAACCATCATAACTTACTGATACAATGGTGCACGAAATTGGACCTTGGCTCATTGTGTTCACCATGAATTTTTGCATCCACCAAGGTATAGTTTTACCCCCAGGCATGCTTCTGTGTTCGATAAGGAAGGAAAGTTAATTGAAAAACGATTGTCGATAAATTCTTTCATCACTGCAACGTAAACAAATGTCTGTAACTTTGAAATTCTTTCATGTATAGACATGAAACAAAGGTTTGTATACTCCTTATGAACAGGCATACACGATGATGCCTAGGATTTATCGATTGGAGGCTTAATTTTCCCACCAATGAAGCAATGAAAACTTGCATAATTTTTTTCTGGAGCTTGCATTTTTTACCCATAGTTTTTAAATGTACAAAAGTACTATTGTACATATATTAACGGTTTTCCAAAGTTTGGTCACATAATATTATATTGTTTGGACAGTAGCTACAGTATGTCCTAACATTCCTGCCTGCTTATTTCAAGCACTGGTATCAAAACTTAGGTACATATATTTTTTGGCATTGAACAACTTATGATAACATGCCATTATAGGGATTTCTCACATGGCTATAGTGTGATACAGGGACATAGCCAGACTTTTGGTGATGGCAGGGCCTGGCTATACATTTGTGACTGAATTTGCCAAACAAGGCTTCCACACACATCCAGTTTTACGACATTGAAGGACCTTAACCCAATGTAGGAGTATGCCATCAGTTCAAATTTTGACCTGTTATTTCACTATGCTATGAAAGAATTATTTAAAAATTCTAGAGTAATAGCTTTCTGAGTAGTCAAGTTACAGTTGGTTGAAGTCAGAGAATTGGATGTGTGTGGAAGCCTTGTTTTGTGAAGTTTGGTCAAATTATAGAAAGTCAATAGAGGAAAGACATATGTTAGTGTGTGAAGCACACTAGCATGTAAAGCATGCCAACCTAGGGGGTCAGGGAATATGGTTCCCCAGAATATTAGCCCTGAAATTAAATTTGAGAGTAATTTTAGTAGTATGTATTATGTTGATTGTTCTATTAGGGTGACTGCTCTATTAGGATATCTCAATCTTGAATTTTATGATTTTCATCCAACTACATACCACCTAGGAATTGTAAAATTTAAACTTTCTGAAATTGAGTATGAGGCTACTTTTAACAGTTAGCCACTACTGCTCACATTAGCCTGATCTTGTCCCTGACTGCTATATTAGGATGACTGTTCTATTAGAGTATCTTGATCTTGATGCTTATTATACTGTACAATTTTGGGAAGCCCAGGTTCTGGCTATGTCTCTGGTGTGATAGTGTCCATATCTTTTGTTTTACAACTCTTCATCACTGCGTTCCCCATTACCATTTATACATGTATATTAATAAGTTTAAGATACATTATATTACAGCTTATGCTTACCCTTCCTTAACACGGATCTTGGTCACTGTGAAAAAAATAAATTGATTATTAAAAAAATTATTTAATAAACAAACTTTTAAATAGGAGTACATAATATCATGAGGGAAATACTAAGCAAATTTCAATCTGTTCTAAAGCAAAGGCATAAATTATAAAATTTATTGTTTACTAATATGTAGTGATCCCTACTAGCTATAGTTTCCTATAAATAAGGTGTAAGAGTTTGTAGTACTATTATACCCAGAACTGTAATGCTATAAATATACACATTTGCATAATATATATATTATATATATATATATATATATAGTAATTATATAAGCCTTACCATTAGTTCACAATTTCATAAATTTGGCACCTCTAAAACTTAAGCAAGTATAGGGACCCATCAATTATGCCTTTTATTTTACTTTTTGTGCTATGTTGCACTGCTCAAAACTTTTACCCATTATGCTCAAATTATGCTCAAATTATGCTCAATATTTATGCCTCAGCTCTCATGGTTTGCTAATAAGTTTGTACTTTATGGTTAAATAATAAGTGACTAAAGCACAAACTATAATCCTTGCTTGCCAAATTGCATTTCACAGAAAAGATTGACATACTGTAAAAGAACAGTGAGTTACCTGATTTTTCTATTAGAGTTACCCACTGTTCTATTGGAGTAGGTGCCTGAAAGCATTGAACATAATAGGCAAAATACTTATGCAATATTATAAATTCTTGCTTCTCAAACTACATATACATTGCAGAAAAAGATCAATATATCCTATTACGCTGCTCATAATCATGCCAGCATAATAATCAGGTCCCTGTAAACAACAAAAGCCGTAACATGAAGTGCAACTCCTATCTCCACTTTACCCTATACAGTATATTAGCAATAAACTAGCTTGTATGTAATTAAAGTGACCTCTCTTGGTTCAGTACTTTTATTATTATGATACATCTTATACTACTACTATTTTAATGAAGTAGAAACCAAAGCAATAATAAGTAGTAAATATTACAGCATAGCTCTGTGTGAAAATCCTACATTGGAATAAAAGATTTTCCTTTTGATCTGTGCTGTAATACCCTTGATTCACTACTTTTTATCATCCCTACTTCATTAAAAACATTACACTGATTTATTTTTGCTATAGCTCCAGGCTGTTCTATCAAACAGTACAATTGTACTAGTACAATTGTTCTATCATACAGTACAATTGTACTAGTACAATTGTACTGTATAATAGAACAGCCTGGAGCTATAGCAAAAATAAATTAGTGTAATATTTTTAATGTGTATAGTAGGGACCACAAAATAGCATCACCCAAAAACCAGCCTCAATTTTCCCAGACAATGATGAGGCAGAATTGGTTAGGCCCAAACAAGCTTTCAGATCAATCTGAAACACTCAACAAGTTGCTACAGATTTTTAATAAAAAATATTTAACAAAACTTTCAACTGACTGACTGATGCCTTCAGACAAGAGTAACTCCATAACAGCTAAGGCTACAGGCTTGATTTTTTCACTGTTCAATGTCACTTCAGCCTGAGAGATACCTTTTTGGCTAGGGACCCGTCGATTTCGTCAGCAAAATTTTTGGCAAAATGGGTAGGTAAAAGCAATGAGCAAAATGCTGGCATAATAGGTACAATTTTTGTGAAGTGGACATAAAAATTGCACAAAAGATCGAGATACTCTAATAGAACAGTCAGACGCGCTAAAATATCGACAATGCATAGCTAATTGTTACAGGAACAACAAGTGACAATCGAGATACCCTAATAAAACAGTCACACATGTTAATCAATATCAGCTAGCTTCTTGCTTTACATGTTAGAAGTAATTGCTGATTGAGATACTCTAATAGAACAGTCACTTTAAGGCGAAACTGTAGCTTTGCAATTGGAAATATTCAATTAACAAAGATCAGTACTGAGCAAAATTTATATTTCTTGAGCAAAATATGGAGCATAATAGGTGAAAAATAAAAGAATTGCTGGAAAGAAAAATAGGTGAAAAAAAAAGCAAAATAGACTGGTCCCTATTTTTGGCATACTGCAGTGTGTACAATGCATTATTCATGGCTTTACCAGTATCCTCTTTTGTGCCCCATTCATGTTTGCTTACAGCAAAAAGTGTCGATTTGATGGTAGCACATGATGGCTTCCCTTCAAAACGGAAATTGTCTGTATTTTTCATTGTGGCTATTTTTATTGCAGTGGTGCTTTTCAAACAGTTTTTGATTCGTAATGATGTGTAACCAGTTGAACGTAGCTGACAACGAAGTGTAATAGATACTTCACTTTTCAGACAATAATTGATATAGCTTGGGCGTGTGGTGCCATTTTAGATGCGGTATGCATGGGTTAACCAGTAATAATAATTATTTACAAAAGAAGTTAACAAGTGAGTACACAAAAAGTTCGAATTTTCAACTACAGTAGGGACCATAGCACATTGATAAAAAGTACTGAAACAAGCTGGAGTAGTGCATGAGATTAATTCACAGTAAAACAATAAGAAGTGTTATATCCCTACTACACATTACTGTGGTATCTTAAGTACAGTAGGGATATAACATTTCTTATTGTTTTACTGTGATTTAGTACTTTTTATTGATATACTTTGATCTCTACTCTATAGTATGTTCACGTTGAGCTGAATCCTGAAAAACAGTTAAAAATTAAAATTGTATTTATTCTCAATAGAGTTAACATTTCAGCCAACCAGATGATTATTGGCAACAGCAAAGGTGTCAACAACAGACACGTATAGTTTGGCTCCATTACAAGTTTGGGAAGGGCTGTAATGGACACTGCACTTATATGGATTCCCCGTAGGAAATGTATTGTGAAAATTTTGATTGGCTGTAAATACTATGCCAAACATTTGAACAAAAAGATTTTGAAATACTTTTAGTGAGTCAAGCAGTACTTCAAATGAGCCAAATTTCAAGATCATGTGTAATTGCATCCATGAGTTATTAAATGTTTTTGAGGATTCAGATCAACGTGAACATACTATAGCTGAAAATTCCTAAATTTTGTGCACTTACGTTTATTATAGCACCTCTAGGTACCCTCTCACCCTACCAAGAGACATGATCACTGTTCTTTATTTTAGTCATTTTAACCATGCTATTATAATAAACCAATAAGAGGTATACTAAGGTAATTGTGTCTAACTAAATAGACTGTGAAGAGGTGTGGTCTTAGCACTTAATTATTATTAGTTGACTACAAACGTAGATGTAATGGCTTACACCAAGCAGTGTTAACTAGGACAGTGGCTAAATTCTGTACTGAATGCTTTACTACAGTATCATAATGGCTGTTCTGTTAGTAGCTATTGTGATGACTGTTCTACTAGTCTAAGAGTATCTCAATCTTTTTGTAAATTCAAGTACTGGTAGTTGAAAGATGGTAATTAAAAGTTGAAAGTTGGCAGGTCAACAATTCAGGCAAATTCATAACTTTGTGTGTCCCCAAATTTTGCCTAGATTACTTACTAATAGTAGTACCACCATTTATCTTAGTTCATAGAGTGAATGATCTCCCAATTTTGCCTTCTAAGGTGATCTTTTGCTGACTGTTCTATTAGGCATCGACTATTATGAACCCACTATCATAGTTCAAGAAGATTCTTGGTTAACCAAAATACGGAAATGACTGCTTTCTTAGAGTAGTGACTGCCCTATTAGGGTAGTTTATAATACTGAAATTTTTAAAAATGATCTTTATACTATTTTAAGGGTGCTCTGTACAGTTCGTACAAGGCTTCCCAAGACATAGTCTGTTTTGCATTAAAAGAAATATTATGGTCACTTAATTAGTCTGTGACATGTTAACACATTTTAGTACCCATAAATTAGGTATCCCATAGCAACAAACCCATGCATCTTGCTATTCTACACCCTCTCACTTAAATTAGAACTACTCCATCATTTTAAATCCAATGGACATGAAATTTTCACACAAGCTACTTTAGTAATTTTGCCAAAGAAGAACGTTTGCCATTTTTGAATAACAAGTTCAGATGATGAATAACATGGAAGTAAAGAAAAGGATTTCTGGGAGCGTCAACCCGAAAGATAAATATGTGATGATTGAGAAGCTAAAAGACAAAAATATAAACGCACAATGGTTTGTGCTGTTTAGCATAGTGTATCATACAAGTATCAAGGCTCTTGTGCGTAAACTGTAGGACTAGTTCTAGTATAAAGGGAAAAACTGTAAGTCATGTTCTAAAACAAATTTAGCAGTTGGGTTTGTACTAAACTGTGTACTAGTGTTAGCTAGCTTATATCCAGTAAAAAAAGTACAGAACATTTGCTAAAACCATTTGTAAGTTATAGAGCAAATCAAATTTATGTGAAGCCATATAAGTGGACTGTACAGAGCGCCCTTAAGGCTATTTCTATACAGTTTCAGAGATACAGACTTTTCAGACTTATGGACCACCCCTGGTCCCAAGGGGTTCGGATAATTGAGGTTCCACTGTATTAACAAGATTTTTAAATAAGCAATTAAAACAAAATAATACAATCATCTGCATACCTTAATAAGTTTTTTGCGCGATAGTCTTGGCTCTCATTATACCCTGGAGGAGTTGTATTTGGCTGAGCCGGGTTAGTAAAAATATTTCCAGTTTGACGACTGGGATTCCGTTCATCTGTACAAAAAGATAGCAACATAACAATTATATACTAGCCACAAAATGGTTAATCATACAGTATGATAGTAACTGTATCATACAGTATGATAGTAACTGTATCATACAGTATGATAGTAACTGTATCATACAGTATGACAGTACTATCATACAGTATGACAGTAGTGCTGTATAGTAGGGACCAAAAAGGAGTAGGTGTATCCCACGAAATAACATCATCCAAAAACAGCCTAAATTCCCCTGACGATGATGAGGCAGTATTGGTTAAGTAAAACTAAGCCCAAACATGCTTTCAGATTGACCTAAAATGCTTTAAACAAGTTACAACGGACTTAAAAAATATTTATTTAATGGAATTATCTACTGACTGTCTGAGTAAGTAACTGACTGATGCCTTCAGACAAGCATAACTCAATAACGGATAAGGCTACGGTCTTGTTTTTTCACTGTTCGGCGTCGCTTCAGCCCAAGAGGTGCCTTTTGGCATACCACAGTACGTACAAAGCATTCTTAATAGACTTATCAGTGTCCTCCTTTGTGTCCCATTCATCTTTGCTGAAAAAAATCACATGATGTCGTCGTGCGCATTTTTGCTGTATCTTGTCACTGCTGTAATATTGTCAAGAATTCTAGTGGATCGCCCTTACTATGTAGTTGACTTGGCAGAAACTTGTGTGAATGATGTCCTACTGCTCAGAGCTTATGGAAGTTGTTTTTTAGTCCACGTGTGGCACGTATTATTTGGAGATCGAACTAGTTACAAGCAGTAACAGCAGTGCCAGAAATAACAGTCGGCCATCGGCCATTTTCCAAGCAAAATCATGTTTTGACTGACTATTTGGAGGCTTGTTCAGTCAAACGTCCAACAAGCAGCAAGACACAGTTGGTAAAAGCTCAATTATAAATCAATAAAGCTATAACAGATGTTACTGGGGGATGTCACATCAAGTTTATAGGGTACCTCACAGCTGCTCAACATCCCAGTGATGATGCGACTCATAGGATGTTACCATGTAATCACATGAGACTTATTCTAATATTTTGGTGCACACATTGGTGGATTTAAACTTAAGTTGTTTTGTGAAGACTTCGGAAGAGTGGAAGGATTTTAGACTATCTACATTTCAGGATATTCGAGTCTACTGAGCAAATGGATTTAAAGTAACTTGTGTCTAGTTTTTGGCAGGATCCGGTTGAGGCAGATTGGCCAGCGCCCTTACTGACATGGATATACCTAACGATTAATCTTGAAGTAAAACAGTAGAATTTAGCAATTATTCTTGAAGTAAAACAGTGGAAACCAGCAATATCGCACGATAACTCATGACCAAGGGTAAGCTTGCTCGACATGGATAACTTAAAGGATGGTAGTGGTTGTTGCTGTAGCCGAATCATTATTATGTGGTGGTTAGTATGCTTAATCTATGTACTGGAGTACGTCTCTTAGATGAGGTGTGCCTATTACCAAAGCCATGGTGTTTAACCTGGTAATTATTTCTAGCACATGTGCTTTGTCATAGTCATCATGCTGTAAGGTAGCTAGTCATACACATTAGAGTAGTTAGCTAATGCACACATTTTTGATTAACACAATTTAATAGGAGTCCATATGAAAATGGGCTCCTAAAATGTATGTGATGGAGTCAGAAGTGTTTCTAGGTGTTCCATGTGCTGGTGACCTGTGAAGGATTGCTCATGCTGTGTCCAATACTGTATATCCTTTCCTCTGAAACACGTCAGCTACATATCACTTGCTATTTCCAGGATACAAGATGACCAATCAAATCTGGAAATGGCCTACCAAATTTTATCTTGCTAGGACATTTGACCAGTCAATGATGAATTCTTATTTCTGGCACTGTAACAGTGCTTTTACATTTATCTGGAGATGTGCACTGTAATTCTGGGCCAGAGATCTATGCTTGTGGATTTTGTTGTGAACCAGTAATTGACATTGATGAAGCTGTTTGTTGTGACTGCTGTGACAAATGGATTCATGTATCGTGCGATCAAGGGTTGTCATCTGCTGATTACAAGAGTGTGGTAAATAATTAATGTGATGGTGTTTGGTTTTGTTACAACTGTGCAACTAGTAAGCTTTCTCAAAGTGCTAGCCACATGCTAACACTGGAGTGTTGTCCTGTGTATGCTTAAATGCCAGAAGTGTAATGTCCAAGAGATTTGATTTCCTAGCATACATTTGTGCATGTGGTTTTGATATTATTGCAGTAACTGAAACTTTCCTAGATGTGATTCTCATGTTACACCACCTGGATACTCAGTGTTTTGTTGTGATCATAATCAACATGGTGGTGGTGTAATAGTCTTAGTTCGTGATTGTTTCAACTCTTTCTGTCATCATGATCTAGAAGCTAATTCTGAACTATTGTGGATAGAATTACCAACTAAGGCTTCAACCATAATATTGCTTGGAGTAGTCTATAACCTCTCTGTAATCTGTGAGTTATTTAGAAGAGCTTCGTACCTCACTATTATGTGCTGTTATTATGCCAAAAACAGCCCAGCTGTAAAAAGGCGAGGCCAAGAATACACAAGTACATGTTCATGGAGTAACCATAAGACATGATATCAAAATCTGGCCAAGAAAGCATTTACAGTATAGGCACTTTTGTGCATTTATTTTCTATATGCTTCACATTATCACATAGAAAATGAATGCACAAAAGACAAAGACATTAGATACAAAGACATTAGTTACATAAGGTGTGTTTGAAAAGTTGCTGGAAGGAGAAAAAATCCATGACTGGACCTAGGTAGCCTCGAACCTGCAGCCATCCGATTTATGCTTGAATGCTTACAGGAGTCTACCAGGCGGTCAGGATGTTTTCTCCTTGTTATTTTCATGTAATTATAGCTTATTCTCAAACAATCAGGACTGGAAAAACTACAAATTGTCTTCTACTTTTATCTATCAAATATCCAATCACTGCTAGTTTATTAAAATTTCCTTTGCTGTTGTGTAACTTGTTTACCATTATGCTATAACCATTAGTCCCTCCTAGTTTATATGTCTCCTAACAACAAAAATTGTTAAGTCAACAATGTAGGTGAGAACCACAAAACAAGCCAAGTAATATATTCCAAAATTGGTAATCAACTGCTGCAGTATGCTGAATACACCTTGGGAATGGCTATGTGGGATTCTCACTTTAACAATAATCATAATAGTGGAATTAAGTGTTTGTTGACATGTTAGTGTGACTTTATGATTACATGATTTTAGTTAACTGTGCCTTACCATACTGTATCCCTTTCTGTATATGCAGGGTGGATACTGATGTTGTGACTGTTGGTGGGTGAGTTTATGGTCAATGGACAAGTCATGCAAATGGTGAAGAAAAATTAATATGTGGTACCAAGACCCCACTACTACGTATATTATGAAATCTTGGTGGTACTTCATAGCTAAACACTAGTGTATCTGGCTTCTTGTGCTATGGTAGTAATTTTATGAATTTTATGAATTTTATGGGATCATCATAATGTAAATGTTTACTATTACAGTATATTCATGCTATCATTAAAGAGTTTCTATAATTGTGGGTTAAGTGCTGAAAGTTGATGTGCTGATGCTGAAGTATCACAGGCACTGAAGTTTCACAGGAACTGAAGGGCTGGGGAGGGATTAAAGACATGCACGGGTAATGTAGCAGTAAGTTACTTCAACTATATCACTACAGTGGGTATGAAACAGCTATGTATGGCCCTGCATGGGCCAGAGTCATGCTATAACGAGTCAGTGGAGGCATACCGTGGCGAATTTAAAACAAATCAGTGACTGGACTCACAATTAAACCAAGAGTTGACAGCTCTATGTCTATCAAATCAGCCAGCTTGCTATAGCTAAAGACCTTGCCCACTACCACACTATTTGGGTTTGGGAATTGAGACGGGCAACTCACACCTCGACGTCATGGCGGCAAGTTTGAATCTTCAAAGAGCACAAAAGCGATCTCATAAACTAACGAACAACTTTTAGCAAAATTAAATGTACAAATACATTGTGTAAAAAGTCCCTGATAGCCGCAGCCTTTTTACAATACGACTTCATGGTTGAAAGAAAATCGCTCCAATGGGATGTGATGACGAAGAAAATGAAAAAAAGAACGATTCAAATTTGAATAAATAATTTAAGTAATGCATTGTAAATGGGTGGGCGATGGAACAAACTACTCCAACAACTCGCCTGACTTTTCATGTGGTAGTTACTCATTATACAAAGGTTACATGCCCCTGGTTTCAAGGCGGAATCTTTTAGCAAGGCTGAAATTTTGCCATGCAGATTTTAAAAGATTGCATAATCGATCCCTCATGTAAATGACTCACAGTAGTGGTCGCATGTTTATTATTATTGTGGGTGCGCACTTTGTGCTTCTTGGCCTCACAACTCCCTACTGTGAGTCTTGATGTACCTGTTATTCTTTGTGGTGATTTCAACCTGCCAAACATTGATTGGACTACTGTCTCTCCTTCACCTTGCACACCTGATGTAAGCATGTTCTGTGAGATCATATCTGACTGTTTTCTTTCTCAATTAGTTTCATTTAATACTTGCAAAGATCACATATTAGATATAGCATTAACTACACATCCAGATCATGTTTCCTTCATCAGTCCTTGTGATAGTTTACCTGATACCAACCATAATGCTGTTTCTTTTTCAGTGTCTGCAGTGTTTTCTTCATTAGCAAATAATACACGGTTTTTGTACAACTATAGTGATGTTGATTTAACCCACTTAAATTTTGTGTTCTCTATAATTCCTTGGAATGTTATTGATCATGATGGTGAAATTTAATTGTTCTGGTCTATGTGGAAAGATTTCTTTCTGTGTGACATTGACTCAACTATTCCAAAAGTTAAGTGGAAACCCAGAAAACTCAAACACTGGTTTAGTTAAATATGATACACAAAAAAGCAAGTTATATAAAGTTATGTGTAAACATCCTACAGCTGCTAACAGATTGACGTATTGCACCATTAGCAACTTGGTACATACTGTGACAAGATGTGAAACTAAGAAGAAAGCCATTGACTTTTCTCAGTCTGCTCCTACCATCAAGAAGTTCTGGAGTTGGGTCAATTCAGTGAAGCATTACTGTGCAAATCTACTACCTCTTCATTCAGAAAATACGCTAAAGCTGATATGTTTAACAAATATTTTTATTCTGTTTTTACTGATGAGAATACTTACAATTTAGAGGCATCACAGATTTCCTTAATATTCTTATCCTCTATCATCCAGTCAGTGACTTTTACACCTGAAGACATCTACTATGAGTCAACCAACCTTGACACCAGTAAAGCATGTGGTCCTGATCATATCACTCCAAAGTTACTGGAACTTTCTGCAGAATTTATCAGTGGCTTGCTAAGTCAATTCTTTAATCAGTCAATGTCATCTGGAACTCTCCCCAAAGACTGGACAACAGCCAATATCATTCCAATATACAAGAAAGGTGAGCGTTGTCTAGTAAATAACTACAAACCTATCAGCTTGACATCCATCGTAGTGAAAGTAATGGAGAAAGTTATTAGCGGCAATTGCTTTAGAAAAGTCAGGGCATATCAGTAATAATCAATTTGGATTTCATGCTAACCATTCTACTGTTATCCTGTTGTTGTCTGTTATACATGACTGGACTTCATATTTAGATCGCTGTAGCACCACTCATTGTGTCTTTTTGGACTTTGCTAAAGCTTTTGACACAGTACCTCATGAGCATCGTTTCTTAAACTTCATTGTTTAGCTGTCACTGGCCAGTTATTGCAGTGGATTTGTGACCTTTCTAACTTGCTGATACCAATTAGTGATTATCAATGGTACCTATTCCTGTTACATCAGGAGTGCCACAAGGCTCTGTTCTTGGCCCCCTTCTGTTCATATCATATATAGATGATTTGCAGAATGCCGTAAGCCACTCCGCTTTAAAACTATTTGCAGATGACATTGCATTGTATATAGAAATAAAAACTCCTGCTGACTGTTTGTTATTGCAGCAAGATCTTGATAACATCTATTCTTGGACAATCAAGTGGCAGCTACATCTAAATTTTAGAATGCTAAAATTTTGAAACTTGTTTTATATAAAGATTATGTAAGAACATGTACTAGAACAATTAGTAATGCATATATATATATTGTGGGTAGGGCTTCTCAGTGCAGATACACTCACTGGAATGTTACATTTCTACTATCCTCAGCTTAAAAGTCTGCCAAAATGATAAAACATATACTACTACCATTGTTTTAGTGAATAGCCACAGGCATTACGAAAGATCCTATGTATTAAAAAACAATATAATACACTTATTATGCTTTTTAAAGCATAAGTGTATTGTATTTTAAAGAAATATATTGCTTTTTCTAATACATAGGATCTTTACAAAATGGGTGTTACTATCGCTTATAGGCAAACTTTCATTCTGCTGCAAAGTACTGCCCACCAGTGGAAGCTTCTTGCATAGACTCATAGACTTGAGCACAAGCTTCACCATCATATACTGCTGATTGTTGATGCAAAACTGGATCTCCAGTGATGGCTAGACTTCCTACCACAGTGGTCAGGAAAGAGTCTAATTCTTCAAACCAACTGGCTTCACAGCACAACGATGCACCATTACACAGACCTGTGGCTATTTACTAAAACAATGATAGTAGTATATGTTTTATCATTGTGGCAGAATTTTAAGCTGAGGATAGTAGAAATGTAACATTCCAGTGAGTGTATCTGCACTATGAAGCCCTACCCACAATATATTTATGCATAACTAATTGTTCTAGTACATGTTCTTACATAATCTTTATATAAAAAATTTTAGAATTCTAGGGTTTACTTCTACCTTCTGGTCATCATCTACTGTCCACCATCCAATGACCTTGGAAAATTTTACCGACTCTATTGATCACATCATGAATAATCATAATTCCACTATACGGTTTGCTGGTGACTTAAATCTATGTAACATAAACTGGACCAACAACACTATTAGTGGTGCCAATTACTCACTGACACTATGTAACACATTTCTCAACCTACTTACACTGCACAAATCATGGCTTAATTTATATGAATTTACAACCAATCAGGAATGATCACATACTGATATCTTCCTTACAAATTTTCCTGCTCTAATCTCTGACATTAAAGTTATTCCTGGAATAAGTGATCACAAGGGTGTGTATGTTGAATATGCATCTACCATTTCCATTGAATGTGTGTACTATCTATTAAAAGGAAACTATATTTTGTGGAAAAAAACCAACAGATTTTGTATCGATCAATCAATTAGTAATTGAATTTGGTGATACCTTTCTTGATAACACTATTGACACTTTGATACAGAACTTATGGGATGCCTTTAGGACAATGTGTATCAAGGGTGTCAGAGTAGGTAGTGTGACCAGTGAGTCCAGAGCCTCACAACTTTAGGGCTTGGCCAGGTGAAATATAAAACTTGATGAAGCCAAAACTAAAAGTAGTGAACATGCAATACTTAGTATTAAATGCAACAACACTTATCTATCCTGTCCTTCACCCAGAACAGCTTCATGTCTACTTCCTTCAAATTATATAGACACTTCTAAAAATAATTGCGACCCAGTCTGGGAAAACCGGTCTTATCATCAATTTAAAGTATCAAGAAATGCTGGCTTTAAGTATTTGTGACTGGATTTGACAAAACCAGGCTTCCACACACATCCAATTTGTTGATTTTAACTGCTTGTAACTTTACCACTCAGTATTCTTTTGATCTACAATTTTCACAAAATGTTTTCATTGCATTGTGCAATAGCAGGGCAAAGTGTGAAAGTGATAGCTTACTCCTACATTGAGTTAAAGTCCTTTAAAGTCACAAATCTGTATGCGTGTGGAAACCTGGTGTTGTCAAATCTGGTCACCGTCGCCAATACTTGAAGCTATGTGTACCAAATTTTCACACATTCTATACCAATTCCTTACCTTCCAGAGCATCCAGTGTGCAAGTATCCAACACTAAGTTTTTCACCATTTTAGATAGCTTTTAAACTGTGGTTGACTGTATCAGGCAAGCTCCAAAAGCGGAGGGAGGTGGGGGCCTGGAAGGAGAGCAAGAGGCTGTTCAAAAATTGAAAAGGAAGGTGTGGGGATGAATTAGGTCAAGTTATGGGCCATTCAGGTCTCAAAACTGGCTAAAATGAAAGGAAATTCACAGCAGAGGCATTTATTCAACACCACAGTAGGCTTGTGCCTATTATACCGGCATAATTTTCGGAATAATAGGTCACCAATTTCGTGAGAATAATTCCAGAATAATTGGATGACTAAAGGCATAATTTTAGAATTATTGGATGTCCACAGGAATAATCAGTGGAATTAAAGGGCATGTCTATTCTTGATTTGCTAGAAGAAAGAGGTAAGCTACTAAGAGTGATATATAGCTGATGTAAGTATACGAGTGCTGGCTGAAAAGGAGCTGAAAGCCTTAAAGGATCAATATACTCTAATAGAACGCTCAAATACTCTAATAGAGCATTCAGATCAGGACTAGCTACAGAAACTAAATGAGAATTATTTTGGAATAATAGGCTAGACACAAGAATTTAAAAAGAATAATACATGAAAATTTTGGGAAATTCTGGAAAGAATAATAGGTAACGTTTTGAGCATAATAGGCTCAAGCCTACACCACAGAGCTGTACAGTCACATACAGCCATCCTCAGGCTGACCATAGCTCCATTAAGGCCGCACATCACATGTATGGATTGCCACTGGGCTTGGAAAAAGTAGCCAGCAAAACCAGACCACTCAAGTCTACCTGATTGTGATTGTGAAATTGGGTAGTCTATTCATGTAACTTTGTGTTCTGGAGACTCGTTACTGTTATATTTAGTATTGGCTTTATTTCTTTTTGTAGCTATTTGGAGATGTTTGTTATCTAAATTGTTTAAGATTTTAACAGTACTATGGAGGTGCTCTTTGGTCAGTTTGTCCAGTTTTTACTTGCCAAGCAGTTAGCATGCAGTAGCTAATACAGCACAAAATTGCCTCCAAAATGGAATTCAAAGTGTGAAATTTTAAAAATTTTCCTGGGGAGTATGCCACAGACCCCCTAAACTAGCTTCCTTGGGAATTGAGCCTTACCACTTTTCACTTTTACACTGATGCCCTGATGTGTATGATGAACAGTTTTACAACTTGTACCCACTAACTTTAAACAAATCTAACCAACCCTAGGCAACCCCAGTGTCTCTTAAGAAAGAAACAGCACTTACACAAATAGGCTAGAAGGAGTGACTTACGTATACTTGCGGATTGGAAAGAGTTATGTGCTTCCAAAAAAACTTGCGCAGTCAGAGTGTTAACAATAGCACATAACATAATATGTTCAATATTGTTGACCCATTGACTTCTAGTGGTGGAATAGTTACTTGATCATGTCTTTTGATAAGACCATAAATTCGTATAACCTCTATCAGAATCAGGATTAGGTGACTCACAAGAAAAGACTAACACTATCAATAAAATTAATAATTTTATGTACCTTTACTGAGGAGAATATCTCTACTTTACCAGACCTAAGGGTATCCCCATATGATACTATCATCACAGAAGACATCACTGTGGAATGCATGGCTAAGTTACAGAGCCATAAAGCCTATGGTTCTGATAAGATCCCAGCTGTTTGCTGAAAGAGACATGCCAATACTTACCCTTTTTAAAAGGTATTAGTACATCAACATCATCTTACTGGTGATTTGAAAACTGCCTGAGTTACTCCAAAGGATTGTTAAATGTACCATTTTTCAATTTTCAAACACTGTGCATGCCAAAGTAACCAATTCCAACCCAATAAACTGCAGTATATAGTTCTGAGATCAACAACCAATACTGTATCTATTGATCATATAAAATGTCCAAAATTTAAAAATTGGGCTGGGATGCCTATCATTATTACAAAGCTTTTAGTAATAGATTTAGAGGTAGCAGTAATCAGTTGATATATTAAAACGAGGTGCTTATTATGTAGGAAGATACCACCTTCCAACCCCTAATTAAGTCATTAGAGAATTTAATTTACGTACTGGGCTGCTGGTCTACAAACTATGTAGCTGTGCCCACTCTGTAGACTGATTTCGGGTGTGCACCTTGTTTTTAAAAAGGTGAAGCCACTGCAGCTCCTGTATCTACCACTGCATATACTTACATTCTAGCTTTCACAGGATATGATAAAAGCTGCTGCAGAAACCAGACTCACCAGTTCTGAAGAAATTATAGATGGAATATGATAGTGTATTAGCAGAACAATCCATTTTTGTGAATAATGTGAGTTTGGTTTTTGTGTGTATGGAAGTTGGGCTACCTCAAATCTGGTCCAAAATCAAGACACACGGTAGTGTGTCGTGCGGCCCAAGAAGCCGGCGCGTAACACCCGTGAGTATATTGACAGGAAGAAAGAAAACGCAATTTTCGCACCTCCGTAGCTCTGTGCTTCCTTGATGAAACAAGACGAGTTTTGTTGTGGACATGCCCTCCAACTGCAGCACTCCACATTCCAAATTTGAGCGAAATCGCTTCTCGCGTTCCCGAGATATGCGACTTCAAAAATTGGCTCAGTTTCTTCGTTTTTTTTTTCTTCTTATTTTTCTTTTTCTTGTCGCACACTTACAAAAACTGCTATAAAACTCGAACGCCATATCCGATTGCCTTCAAATTTGGCACACAAATGCGCATCTCGGTAATAACTTTGGCTGGAATACAATAAACAGGCAAAGAGTTATGAGCGATTATTCACGAAAAATAACACCAATATGTTGTCACGCCTACAGGGTAAACCGCGTATGGGAAGAAGCTGAAAATCGGTGGGTGAATAGATTAACTATTGAACCTCAAACCTTTTGTGGTTTGAAAGAAATTGAGCTAAAAACCAGGAAGATACAACAAAAAAACCAACAGTGTGTAACAATTACGAAATCGAGATCAGCTAATAAAAAAACGACTGCTTGCCACGCCTACCAGATAAACCGCTTGGGGTAATGCATTGAAAATCGTTGTACAGATGGAGTAATCATCTTAGAAAGGCTCATCAATGGTGTAGAAGAATCAGACTTAAAGCCACGGAGTTATAACACGAAATCCAACTTGGTGCGGCAAGTGCGAGATCGAGATACTCTAATAGAGCAGTCATCCTAATAGAGCAGTCACCCTGAAGAGAATTCAAGAGATCAGCTAGAAATAAAAAACCTGTATAGAGATCAGCTACACACAAGTCACCCTGTAGAGAGATCAGCTATATAGAAGAAGTTACCTTGTAGGGAGTTCATGCAACTATGGAAAGAGATAGTTCAGCTAGAAAAAATCACCTTGTAGAGATCAGCTACAAAGAAACCACCCTGTAGAGAGATCAGCTAGAAGAAGTTACCTTGTAGATCGTTCAGCTACAAACAAATCACCCTGTAGAGAGATCAGCTAGAAGAAGTTACCTTGTAGAGAGTTCAGCTACAAAGAAACCACCATGTAGAGAGTTCAGCTGCAAAGAAATCACCCTGTATAAAATTCTGCCACAAACAAATTGCCCTGTAGAAAGATCAGTTAGAAGAAGTTACGTTTTAGAGAGTTGAGCTACAAAGGAACCATTTTGTAAAGAGCTCAGCTGCAAACAAATCAACTGTACAGAATTCAGCTACAAACAAATCACCCTGTAGAGAGATCAGCTAGAAGAAGTTACCTTGTAGATAGTTCAGCTACAAACAAATCTCCCTGTAGAGAGATCAGCTAGAAGAAATTACCTTGTAAAGAGTTCAGCTACAAAGAAACCACCATGTAGAGAGTTCAGCTTAGGGACCCGCCGATTATGCTCATAATTTTACCTATTATGCTATGCTGCACTGCTCAAAAATTCACCTATTATGCTTAAATTAATGCTCAATATTTACCTATTATGCTCGATTATGCTCAATCAAGTCAATGTTAATGGGTTAGTTCACATGCTTTGCTATTAGTTTAACACTGTATAGAAAGAAAAAAATGAGTGGCCGGAACACAAATAGTAAATCCTTGCTGCATGTAAGAGAAAAGATCGATATACTCTAATAGAACAGTCAGTTTGATGATTGTTCTATTAGAGTTACTGACTGTTCTATTAGAGTATATCGATCTTATTTTGCAATTGTCATTTTTCCAGCAAGAATTTATACTATGGTACGAATATTTAACCTATTATGCTGGCATTATGCTCAATGCTTTTAGGTACCTATTATGCTCAAAATTATGCCAGCATAATCGGCGGGTCCCTAGTTCAGCTGCAAAGAAATCACCCAGTAGAAAATTCTGCCAGAAACAAATTGCCCTGTAGAAAGATCAGTTAGAAGAAGCTACCTTTTAGAGAGTTCAGCTACAAAGAAACCATTCTGTAAAGAGCTCAGCTGCAAACAAATCACCTGTACAGAATTCAGCTACAAACAAATCACCCTGTAGAGAGATCAACTAGAAGAAGTTAACTTGTAGAGAGTTCAGCTACAAGGAAACCATCATTTAGAAAGTTCAGCTTCAAACAAATCACCTGTAGAGAGTTCAGCTACAAACAAATCTCCCTGTAGAGAGATCAGCTAGAAGAAGTTACCTTGTAGAGAGTGAAGCTACAAACAACTCATTCTATTGAAAGATCAGCTAGAAGAAGTCACCTTGTAGAAAGTTCAGTTACAAAGAAACCACCATGTAGAGAGTTCAGCTACAAACTAGCCACCTTGTAGAGACATCAGCTAGAAAAGTTACCTTGTAGAGAGTTCAGTTACAAAGAAACCATTCTGTAAAGAGCTCAGCTACAAACAAATCACCTGTACAGAATTCAGCTACAAACAAATCACCCTGTAGAGAGATCAGCTAGAAGAAATTACCTTGTAGATACTTCAGCTACAAAGAAACCATTCTGTAAAGAGCTCAGCTGCAAACAAATCACCTGTACAGAATTCAGCTACAAACAAATCACCCTGTAGAGAGATCAGCTAGAAGAAATTACCTTGTAGATACTTCAGCTACAAAGAAACCATTCTGTAAAGAGCTCAGCTGCAAACAAATCACCTGTACAGAATTCAGCTACAAACAAATCACCCTGTAGAGAGATCAGCTAGAAGAAATTACTTTGTAGAGAGTTTAGCTACAATGAAACCACCATGTAGAGAGTTCAGCTGCAAAGAAATCACCCTGTATAAAATTCTGCCACAAACAAATTGCCCTGTAGAAAGATCAGTTAGAAGAAGTTACCTTTTAGAGAGTTCAGCTAAAAAGAAACCACCCTGTAGAGAGATCAGCTAGAAGAAATTACCTTGTAGATAGTTCAGCTACAAACAAATCTCCCTGTAGAGAGATCAGCGAGAAGAAACTACCTTGTAGAGAGTTCAGCTACAAAGAAACCATTCTGTAAAGAGCTCAGCTGCAACCAAATCACCTGTACAGAATTCAGCTACAAACAAATCTCCCTGTAGAGAGATCAGCTAGAAGAAATTACCTTGTAGAGAGTTCAGCTACAAAGAAACCATCATGTGGAGAGTTCAGTTGCAAAGAAATCACCACTGCCCAAATTTCAAGGCAATAGCTCTTTCCAATCTGAAGTTATCAATTGTCAAAGTTGGCAAATTGGATGTGTGTGGAAGGCCCCTTTTTGCAAATCCGGTCACATATGTATTATATATATAATTTGTACATTTACTGATAAAATATTTAAAGTACATCTACTTCATCTTTTCTTCTTCCTGTAGTAAAGAAAAAAAACATAGGTAAAAAAAACCCCAAAGCTGGCCATAGGCCGGCTTTGGGGTATACAAATACAAAAAGAAATGAAATCTAATCCAAAACAGCCAAGCTGTAAAAAAAGTGTGTGGCCCTCAGAAAGGTTATGGTGAAAAAAGATTTGAAATCCAAGGTGGCGGCCAAGAAATGGCTGTGATGGTAGGTTAATGGTAAAAATTTTAATAATGACAATTCAGGTGAATTTTTGTGCCGCTTCACAAAATTTACCTGAATTGTCATTAATAAAATTACCTTGAGAGAGTTCAGTTACAAAGAAACCATTATTTAAAGAGCTCAGCTGCAAAAAAATCACCTATACAGAATTCAGCTACAAACAAATCACCATGTAGAGAGATCAGCTAGAAGAAGTTATCTTGTAGATAGTTCAGCTACGAGCAAATCACCCTGTAAAAAGATCAGCTAGAAGAAGTTTACTTGTAGAGAGTTCAGCTACAAAGAAACCATCATTTAGAGAGTTCAGCTTCAAAAAAATCACCTGTAGAGAGTTCAGCTACAAACAAATCTCTCTGTAGAGAGATCAGCTAGAAGAAGTTACCTTGTAGAGAGTTCAGCTACAAACAAATCACCGTGTAGAAAGATCAGCTAGAAGAAGTCACCTTGTAGAAAGTTCAGTTACAAAGAAACCACCATGTAGAGAGTTCAGCTACAAACTAGTCACCTTGTAGAGAGATCAGCTAGAAGGAGTTACCCTGTAGATACCTCAGCTACAAACAAATCTCCCTGTAGAGAGATCAGCTAGAAGAAACTACCTTGTAGAGAGTTCAGCTACAAAGAAACCATTCTGTAAAAAGCTCAGCTGCCACCAAATCACCTGTACAGAATTTAGCTACAAACAAATCTCCCTGTAGAGAGATCAGCTAGAAGAAATTACCTGTACAGAATTCAGCTACAAACAAATCTCCCTGTAGAGAGATCAGCTAGAAGAAATTACCTTGTAGAGAGTTCAGCTACAAAGAAACCATCATGTGGAGAGTTCAGTTGCAAAGAAATCACCACTGCCCAAATTTCAAGGCAATAGCTCTTTCCAATCTGAAGTTATCAATTGTCAAAGTTGGCAAATTGGATGTGTGTGGAAGGCCCCTTTTCGCAAATCCGGTCACATATGTATTATATATATAATTTGTACATTTACTGATAAAATATTTAAAGTACATCTACTTCATCTTTTCTTCTTCCTGTAGTAAAGAAAAAAAACATAGGTAAAAAAAACCCCAAAGCTGGCCATAGGCCGGCTTTGGGGTATACAAATACAAAAAGAAATGAAATCTAATCCAAAACAGCCAAGCTGTAAAAAAAGTGTGCGGCCCTCAGAAAGGTTATGGTGAAAAAAGATTTGAAATCCAAGGTGGCGGCCAAGAAATGGCTGTGATGGTAGGTTAATGGTAAAAATTTTAATAACGACAATTCAGGTGAATTTTTGTGCCGCTTCACAAAATTTACCTGAATTGTCATTAATAAAATTACCTTGAGAGAGTTCAGCTACAAAGAAACCATTATTTAAAGAGCTCAGCTGCAAAAAAATCACCTATACAGAATTCAGCTACAAACAAATCACCATGTAGAGAGATCAGCTAGAAGAAGTTATCTTGTAGATAGTTCAGCTACGAGCAAATCACCCTGTAAAAAGATCAGCTAGAAGAAGTTTACTTGTAGAGAGTTCAGCTACAAAGAAACCATCATTTAGAGAGTTCAGCTTCAAACAAATCACCTGTAGAGAGTTCAGCTACAAACAAATCTCCCTGTAGAGAGATCAGCTAGAAGAAGTTACCTTGTAGAGAGTTCAGCTACAAACAAATCACCCTGTAGAAAGATCAGCTAGAAGAAGTTACCTTGTAGAGAGTTCAGCTACAAACAAATCACCCTGTAGAAAGATCAGCTAGAAGAAGTCACTTGTAGAAAGTTCAGTTACAAAGAAACCACCATGTAGAGAGTTCAGCTACAAACTAGTCACCTTGTAGAGACACCAGCTAGAAGAAGTTACCTTGTAGAGAGTTCAGCTACAAAGAAACCATTCTGTAAAGAGCTCAGCTGCAAACAAATCACCTGTACAGAATTCAGCTACAAACAAATCACCCTGTAGAGAGGTCAGCTAGAAGAAATTACCTTGTACATAGTTCAGCTACAATGAAACCACCAAGTAGAGAGTTCAGCTGCAAAGAAATCACCCTGTATAAAATTCTGCCACAAACAAATTGCCCTGTAGAAAGATCAGTAAGAAGAAGTTACGTTTTAGAGAGTTCAGCTACAAAGAAACCATTCTGTTAAGAGCTCAGCTGCAAACAAATCACCAGTACAGAATTCAGCTACTAGCAAATCACCATGTAGAGAGATCAGCTAGAAGAAGTTACCTTGTAGATCGTTCAGCTACAAACAAATCACCCTGTAGAAAGATCAGTTAGAAGAAGTTACCTTTTAGAGAGTTCAGCTACAAAGAAACCATTTTGTAAAGAGCTCAGCTGCAAACAAATCACCTGTACAGAATTCAGCTACGAACAAATCATCCTGTAGAAAGATCAGCTAGAAGATTGAAGTTACCTTGTAGATAGTTCAGCTACAAACAAATCTCCCTGTAGAGAGATCAGCTAGAAGAAATTACCTTGTAGAGAGTTCAGCTACAAAGAAACCATCATTTAGAAAGTTCAGCTTCGAGCAAATCACCTGTAGAGAGTTCAGCTACAAACAAATCTCCCTGTAGAGAGATCAGCTAGAAGAAGTTACCTTGTAGATAGTTCAGCTACAAAGAAATCTCCCTGTAGAGAGATCAGCTAGAAGAAATTACCTTGTAGAGAGTTCAGCTACAAAGAAACCATCATTTAGAAAGTTCAGCTTCAAACAAATCTCCCTGTAGAGAGATCAGCTAGAAAAAGTTACCTTGTAGATAGTGAAGCTACAAACAACTCATTCTATTGAAAGATCAGCTAGAAGAAGTCACCTTGTAGAAAGTTCAGTTACAAAGAAACCACCATGTAGAGAGTTCAGCTACAAACTACCCACCTTGTAGAGACATCAGCTAGAAAAGTTACCTTGTAGAGAGTTCAGCTACAAACAAATCTCCCTGTAGAGAGATCAGCTAGAAGAAATTACCTTGTAGAGAGTTCAGCTACAAAGAAACCATTCTGTAAAGAGCTCAGCTGCAAACAAATCACCTGTACAGAATTCAGCTTCAAACAAATTACCCTGTACAGAGATCAGCTAGAAGATATTACCTTGTAGATAGTTCAGCTACAAAGAAACCATTCTGTAAAGAGCTCAGCTGCAAACAAATCACCTGTACAGAATTCAGCTACAAACAAATCACCTGTAGAGAGTTCAGCTACAAACAAATCACCCTGTAGAGAGATCAGCTAGAAGAAGTTACCTTGTAGATAGTTCAGCTACAAACAAATCTCCCTGTAGAGAGATCAGCGAGAAGAAATTACCTTGTAGAGAGTTCAGCTACAAAGAAACCATCATGTAGAGAGTTCAGCTGCAAAGAAATCACCACTGCCCAAATTTCAAGGCAATAGCTCTTTCCAATCTGAAGTTATCAATTGTCAAAGTTGGCAAATTGGATGTGTGGAAGGCCCTTTTCGCAAATCCGGTCACATATGTATTGTATGTGACCGGATTTACAAAAAAGCGTCTTCCACACACATCCAATTCTATGAACTTGAATGACCATACCTTTTTGCTCAAAGAAGATACTAACCTGAAATTTTGTTCATGTATTAACCTATGTTGTTACTCATCACTGTCCAAATTGCAAGGCAATACTATTGTCCTATCTGACATTATGAACTTCCAAAGTTCGTAAATTGGATGTGTGTGGAAGACCCCTTTTCACAAATCCGGTCACATATATATAATTTGTACATTTACTGATAAAATATTTAAAGTACATCTACTTCATCTTTTCTTCTTCCTGTAGTAAAGAAAAATACATAGGTTAAAAAGTCCCAAAGCTGGCCATAGGCCGGCTTTGGGGTATACAAATACAAAAAGAAATGAAATCTAATCCAAAACAGCCAAGCTGTAAAAAAAGTGTGCGTCCCTCAGAAAGGCTATGGTGAAAAAAGATGTGAAATCCAAGGTGGCGGCCAAGAAATGGCTGTGATGGTAGGTTAATGGTAAAAATTTTAATAACGACAATTCAGGTGAATTTTTGTGCCGCTTCACAAAATTCACCTGAATTGTCATTATTAAAATTTTTACCATTAGCCTACCATCACAGCCATTTCTTGGCCGCCACCTTGGATTTCACATCTTTTTTCACCATAGCCTTTCTGAGGGCCGCACACTTTTTTACAGCTTGGCTGTTTTGGATTAGATACACTTAACATAATTTTAATGTCAAGGTTCTGATTTTACCCTTTTTGTATTTACATCAAACTATAACCTTTTCTTAGACCACAGCAAGATGAAATACTTGGATTTCATTGGCTACTTACAGGTATCTAAATCCTGTAAATCCCTTGTTTATGTCTCAATGGATCCCTTTCTCTGGGGCGATACAAAACATGGCAATTATGTGCCTGTAACATTGGCAATACATGGGCATTCAAGTGCCATTACGGAGGTGTATCAGGGTTGTTTCTACAATGAATGCTACATTTCTCATGTCACAAGCAGCTATAAAGGTAAAACAATGAGCTGTGGTCTAAATTAGTTAGACAGGGTTCCAAGAAAATAGAAACACTCAGGCCCTGTAGTAGCACATGAGCAAAAAAAATGCAGGGTCTTTTGGAGTAATTACTAAATTCCATAGAACCCTGTCTTTTGATGTTTAATTATTATGCAGGACCCAGCACTTCCAACCCTGTACATGTATGTATATGTGCATGTAAAAGTACACACACACACACACACACACACACACACACACACACACACACACACACACACACACATACTGTAGTCATAGTTTATGTGTGGGCTGAATTTAACACTTTACTACTAACAACTGACAATCACATAATATTTACCTTTGCAGTGTTTAAAAATTCTTTGTCGGAATATATATGTAACTAGTCCTCCTGATCCAAGAAGCATAAGAAGCATACCTCCTGCTATAGAACCTCCAATTATACCTCCTTTGCTGTCATCTTCTTTTCCTATAGCAAAACCACACAGCAATACATAGCTCCACAGGTATGTGCTAATGGAAGAGTTTCTCGTCAAACTATAAAGATAAAATTAATATCAATACTCTGGTATAAACAACAAAGAAAATGAAAACTAAAAATGATATTGAAATAGCATGTGAAAACTAATTAAACCTTATAGCTTAAAGATATACTGACCCATCTACAATTCCAATAAATGGCTATGTGAATATCAGTCTTATACGGTAGCTTTTCCAGAAGTCTGACTTTTACAATTTTCATTCTATGTGTAGGGACCAGTCTATTTTGCTTTTTTTTCCACCTATTTTTCTTTCCAGCAATTCTTTTATTTTTCACCTATTATGCTCCATATTTTGCTCAAGAATCATAAATTTTGCTTAGCACTGATCTTTGTTAATTGAATATTTCCAATTGCAAAGCTACAGTTTCGATTCGCCTTAAAGTGACTGTTCTATTAGAGTATCTCGATCAGCAATTACTTCTAACAAGTAAAGCAAGAAGCTAGCTAATATTGCTTAACATGTGTGACTGTTTTATTAGGGTATCTTGATTGTCACCTATTGTTCCTGTAACTATTAGCTATGCATTATATTGTTGGTATTTTAGCGCGTCTGACTGTTCTATTAGAGTATCTCGATCTTTTGTGCAATTTTTATGTCCACTTCACAAAAATTGCACCTATTATGCCAGCATTTTGCTCATTGCTTTTACCCACCCATTTTGCCAAAACTTTTGCTAGCGAAATCGACGGGTCCCTATCTATGTGTTGATAATATATTTATTACATATAATCAGATATCACACACATAATAGCACTTAAAAGTTTCAAGATGATAAGTAATCCATACCAAAAAAAAGTTAGGGTAAATGAAATTCAAGAAGGCAACCAAGAAATGAAAAAATTCAACAACAATTCAGATATGTTTGTGTGGCCTCCTCCAGGGTTTGGCACCAAATTCACCTAAGTTGTCATTATTAAAAACTTTGTTATTATTAAAAACTTTGCCATAAATGATAGCCATTTACTTTAGATTTTTACCTTTTTTATCCTTGGGCCTTGGCTATTTGGAGACCATTCCCTTTTTTCACAACTTAACTTCTTTAGTATAAACATTACCTTCTTTTTGCAATTCCATGCTCTAATGTTGTCCATAAGTCAGTTTGAGACTTCAATTTTTCTTGTTTTTTATCTTTAAACAAAAATAAGAGAAATTCCTTTCATTTGTAAGTTTTGATAAGCAACTGCAAGCTGAGCAGGGTGATTTGTTATGTAGTTGAAGTCTCTACACGAAGAATCATATGGAGCTGCGCTCTCCTCAGAGTAACTTAACACATTCTACAGGGTGATTCGTAATTGTAGCTACACATTCTACAGGGTGACATTTTGTAGCTAAACAGTCTACAAGGTGACTGCTAAGGTGGCTGAATTCTCCACAGGGTGACTTTTAAAACAGCTGAAGTCACTACAGGGTGATGTGTTGGAAGCTGAACTATCAACAGGGCAACTGTACCCTCTATCAGGTGATTTGTAACATAGCTGAATTCTAACTGCTACTTAGCTGAACTCTCTACAGAGTAATTTGTATGTAATTAAGCTGAATGACATAAAGTCACTTAGTATGTAGCTGACTACTCTAATAGGGAGGCTACACTATTGTACAATCTTGATTATGCACACTTGCTACATTTATTTTGTTTTTTACTAAGTGATTTTTCCAATTCTTCTAAACCATATAAAGGTTTTGTACTATATATTCCTGGTCTTTAACATGATTTCTTCAAAGCCACAAAAGTTTAAGTTTGATAGTTAACGCACCAAATTCATACTTTCCAATAAGCAGTTCACCCAGTAGGCATGAAAATGTATTGCAGTTTTCGTGTGCATAATCATTCATAACTTTGTGACTGTTTATCATGTTCAAACCAAATTTGGTTACCAAGATTTGCCTTCAAACTGCCCATAAGTTTGCCAGATCTTTAGGAAAAATCAGTTAATGGTTTTTGTTTTTATGTACGAGTATAAAAAATGAAAAAATTAAGAAATTAAGGTAATTTTTGAAATCTAATATTTCAAAATACCTATGCCGAAATGAGTTTCCAGAACCTAATTATTCAGGAAATTTTGCATCAATTTGCGAAGGTGTCAAATGTACAGATCAAAATATTTTTATGGAGCAGTTAATACTCAGATTTTCTAAAATCTAATGATGTGTAAACCCTAATATTTTTCTCTAGGTATTCCCCCAGACTACCAGAATGGCAGCAATGTCTTTCAAACTTCACCACTTTACTCTTCACTATTTGGTCTGCTCCTGATGCTATGCTAACAGAAGAAAGGACAAGTAATAAAGAAATCAACAAAATTATAAATAAATAGGTTCAGCTTGACAATTTTAGGTGAAATTTATACCAGAATTAATTTCAGAATACATGAGCTATTTTCTAAAACTATTGGGGAGCATGCCTCCAGATCCCCTATATTTAAGTGTGCATGCAACATAAAATTCTTCACCTAAATTTCTGGAGCCGCTCTTGGAAAATATGCTGAAATTTGGTATGTGGACTACTAATAAAAGTTTCCATAGTAAAAATCATCTTAAGGCAGCATGGAGCTACATTTTATGCACAAAAACCCTTCCCTGATTTTAATATGGAGTGTCATAGGCAAAATAATGATTGGAAATGCTATAAGACAGGTTTTCACAGAGCTGGTCACATACGAAAATGCAGTATAATAGCCATTTATGATTAAATTAAGAGCTTTGTATTCCTTGAGTTCCATGAAAATCATGACAAAAAATTGTGCTATGATTTAGAAAACATTTCAGAAGAAACTGCACATTACTCAGTGGTTCCTATCAGTAGATGCAGGCAAAAGAAGTCAGTACAGTAGTGACTTGTGCAATTTCAGTACATGTACACCCCCATAACTGACATACAGGGTGGCTTGTTAAGTAGTGGAATGTTCTACAGGGTGACTTGTTATGCACACAGCTAAACACTCTACAGTGTGAATTATTACCTACTTTATGCATAGCTGAGAAATCTACACGGTGACATGCTGAATTATAATTATTAGTGACGTACCAATACCAATACTGGTATTGGCCCCAAGTATTGGGATCAGCCTTATTTTGGCAGAATCAGACTTGTATTGGTAAAGTCTGAAACCAACCGACACTTTGTATATGATGTCATGTCATTGAAGCATACGTAACACATTGAATGAAGAGCAAGGCTGATAATATGTGACCCTAAAACCATACATTTGGGCACATGCAAAATTTGTGGGAATTCTCAATTGAAAAATTCAATGATTTTTTTAAAAATTAATTTTTTTGCATATTCTGTTAAAGCAACTATTAAGCCTTCTTACTATGAAATTTCACACCCATAGCTTCTTTTATCTAGGAGACATACTCAATTATATCAGACCATGTAGTAGTTTCACAATGCATAGGACAACAATAATATAATTATTAACTTACAAATTGGGTGATTTGTTCATTCCCAAAACCAAACATTTTCTTGTCTTTACACAATATTGCAAGTGATTTAATTGAGAAAAAGCACAAAGAACACATGATTAAACTCTCAAGGATCTCTTTTCATTAATTTTAGATTGTAAGAATGGTGATCTTTGTCAACAAAGCGATTTGTCATCAATTTGTCACACCTGATCACTATACAGTTCTATAAACTGATAATGAAAAGTTACAGTAGTTTGTAATGTATTAGACAGTAAATTGGCCATATCTTTGGAATGCTTCAACGTATCATCACAAAATTTTCACACAAGGTAGATAACCACTCAGTGCTTCATTGTAGCTATAAAAAAGAAAATTGGCCAATGTGCCCAAATGTATGGTTTTCCAAAATAGGGTCACATATAAGCCATGAATTTTTAAAAAGAAGCCAGCCATTTGCTTTATTAGTAATGTGGAAACAGCAGCAAACTACCAAATAATATTCATTGAGCTATAAATGATTGTTTTGATGAGATTAGCAATGTGAGCTGGTTTATAAACTTTTATTGAAATTATTATCTGTTTCATGTGAGTAATGCCTGTGTGGCAAAGCATTGGTATTGAATCACTATCAGCCATTTTTCACCTACAGTACATCGGTATGGGATCAATAGCGAAAAGTGGTTTTCAATAGGTGTATCACTAATACTTTAGTTACACAGGGTGACTTAATAGTGTGCAGCTAAACTCTCTACAGGGTAAATTGTTAAGTAGTCGAATGTTGGCCTGTTGTGTAAGTAGCTGAATGCTCTACAGGGTAACTTGTTACTTGTTACCTACGTATACATAGCTGACCACTCTATGTGGTGACTTGTAACTAGCTGATTTCTTTACAGGATGACTTATTTGTAGCTTAATACCATACCTGTTTCACTATCTATACAAAAGTCATAAAAGCAGCAGTGAAATTTATTCCAAATTTCATTTAGGGGTGCGGTAATTATGCCGGAATAATTTTCAGCATAATGCCAAAAATCATTATTCTAGCATTATGCTAGCATTTTGAAAGAATTATTAAAGATTACATGAATGAATGATTGATGTACTCTAATAGAACAGTCACCAGATCGAGATGGTCTAATAGAGCATTCACCTATATTTACTCTAATAATGCAATCAATCCTATCTTTTGCATACTACTCTACAGAACAATCAAATATCTTGTTTATGTGCAATAATTAACAATAGAATTTTAAATAAACAGTCAATTCTACATATTTATTTCAATTTATTGGAATAATTTTGAGAATAATGCATAAAGTTTTGGAGCATAATCATAGATATACAGACAAATACCTGGGATTGGAATCATCTGGTTTTTCATGCCGGATCATTGTTACCGGAAGTAGCAATATCTATCACACAGAAGACCAGTTCTACTCCTGTGACTACTTCTTAAAACATCAATAATTAGTTTCCATGTGCTATAAGTCTGGTTCCCTCAATAATGGTGGCTACGCATCGACTAGCCGCATTGAGAGACACACCTACAAACCAGGCCCTACCCCTAATTAACCACCCCTTTTGCGAGGAAAGCTTTCCAACAACTAAATAAACACTCTCACATATTGACATTTTACAGAAACGTATTGTAAATGACGTATTTCACTATCCCGCCTTTTTCGAAGGGGGTAGCAATGATCCAGCGAACGCATTTGTATTGAAGTTAATGGGCTCACGTGAGGTGATTCCAATCCCGGGTACTTGTCTGTATATCTATGACATAATGCAAGCTTTTTCCAGGAAATTCTGAATAGAATAATGCAAAGAATTATGAGCATAATTACCTCAGCCCTAATTTCATTGGTAGCAGTGAAAAGTTATAATTGCAATTTCATTGGCTAGAGTATATAGGAACAGTTGTTTAGCAACGGTTGCTAAGGTATGGTTGCTATGGCCCAAAATGCTTACTACTTTAGAAATGGTCTCCATGGCAATGGTGCTAGTATTACTAATGTACCATGTTAAAGGTTGCCTAGCAACAGTTGCTACGGGCTATTTTGGTTTAATTCTCCAATTGAGTCATAGCAAAGCTGCTGCTTGGCAACCAAAGTACAAGTATAGTATTAACTTGGAGTAGCAGTAAAATTTGGGGTAAATACCACTCTTGTTGCATTGAAAATGGAAATTTCATTCGGCTTTACCTTGTGAAATTTTACGCATTTTTCAATGCTGGTATTTATCCCAAATTTCACTTCTATCCATGCTATTACTAGTACATACACTCTAAAAGGTCAATTGTATCATAACTGAATTCTCTATTATACAGGATGACTTGCTTGCTGCTGCACTCACCACAGGGTGACTTGCCAGACTTCTCCACATAGTATACATACCACTTGTAATAATTATATTTGCATATCTCTCTACAAGCTGACTTGTAATGTACATGATTCTCTACAGGGTGACCTATCACAAATCAAAACTTTAAAGGGTGACACTCTACAGTGTGGCTTGTAATATAATGTAGCTGATGAGCTGATTTGTTTTTAGCTGACCTTTCGTCAGGTGACTTGTCTGCAGCTGAACTCTCTCTACAGGGTGACTTGCAACATAGCTGAACTCTATACAGGGTGACTTTTTCAAAGCTTTCTACATGGTAGCTAACTTGCAATGTTGCTGAACAGGTAGTTTGTACTGTAGTTGAAAATTCTAACGATTATGAGAGACTTGTAGACAGTTGAACTATCTACAGAAAGACTTTAAACTATTTATTAAGGCTTTACAGTACAATTACTGAATAAATGCAGGACTTCGCTGCCCTGTGGCCTGTTCAAAAATGTTATGTATTGTATGCTGATGACAAGATAAAATATCCATGACCTATTAGCAGTAGAAGAAGCAGATGCTATTGATACAGTGATACAGAGTAACAGTGGAATTGAAGAATTGGATTTAGATGAAAATAACTTTGAAGGAGGACTAGTAAAGATTATTCAAAATTTAAGCAATGCCGAAAACCTTGAAAAGACTTGACAGACTTGTCTATTGTACTGGTTTTTTTGTTGTTGTTGTGTGTACTTTCTGGAAGTATATAATTCTACACAATTTAATGCTCTGATAAAGTAGAACAATCGTGTTGATTACCTAGTGCCCGGCTAGTGGTGACCAGACCACCTTTCTTGTAGGAGCCAGAGTAAAAGCAAGCCTAGGTTTGTAATAGTGGACCAGCTGACTGCCCAGTACCCAATCTTAAATGTTAGTTATATAAGTTGAAAAGTTGTAGAAAGAAGAAAAATCCATGATTGAGCTTCAAATATCTGTCAAACATAATCACTAATATTTACTTACAGCATAAATTTATATGATTTGTGGGCAATCAGCACAGTAATGTCATTGCAGCCATTTCACTTTTTTTTCACATCTGGGACATGTAAATAGTGTTAATGTCTAAACATAATAATATTTTGGTCACTGAAAGCTTAGTGAGTAAGTCCAGCACTGTAGGGCAGGCACTGGTACTACATGCAAAATTATGTACAAGCTCATCTCTTTCTGATCAAAATGTCATAGTGTCTGCTAAATTTAGGCAGATGGCAGAAGCTTTTCTTTTTTATTAAAACAAAACTATACATGTCGCTATATGCAGCTTTCATATCATGATGCTTTGGCTGCAAAAATCTGTCATGTAGAGGGTGAGACCTTAAGAGGGTTTTTCCTCTGTGTATTCAGAGCTGTACCCTTTCACCACCACGGTCCATATATATTTTCAAATGGAATTCAGATTGAACAAACTAGTCAGCATAAACATCTGGGTATTACTTCTATCTGATGATCATTTGAAATTTTACTTTCACACATCCACAGCTTCCAGTAAAGGCAACCACATGTTGAGTATAATTGCTAAATCCTTTGAGTTTCTTGAACCAGAGATTACTGGAAAATTTAAAGCACTGGAATGACCAATACTTGAGTATTATAATCCAATTTGGGGAGCTCCTTTTATATCAGATCAACAAAATTGAAAACGTGCAATGTACCACTCATCTAATTCGGAGATAATATATATACTTTGAAAGACTAACCATTCTGGACTGACCTCTATGAATTATAGACAGAACATAATAGTGAAGCATTGTATGGTGGTTTATTTTCAGCTGGACTCTTTACAGGGTGACATGTTTGTAGCTGATCTCTCTACAGGGTGAGTTTTTTTCTAGCTGATCTCTCTACAGGGTGATTTATTTTCAGCTACAAGGTAACTTGTTTCTAGCTGAGATCTCCACAGGATGACTTAATTGCTTGTAGCTGAACTCTGTACAAGGTGATTTGTTTTTGGCTGAACTATCTACAGGGTGAATTGATTTCAAGCTGATCTCCCTATGGGGTGACTTCTAATGGTCTGAATCACTAGAAAGATTTATTTGTAGCTGTATGGTGACTGTTCTATTAAAGTATCGACTTGGCAGTTGAATGCAGTATTTGGGTGACTGTTCTATTAGAGTATCTTGATCTTGCTTTTGCGACACACAGCTCGCTTTCGAATCATAATTAAGTGGTTTGTAATCCGATTCCTTTGTACTACTGTAAGGACATTAAAGCTATGATGATTATTCCTTCCAGTTCATTGCTCTCTAAGCGGTTTGCCTGGTAGGCGCGGATAGTGTTTTTATTCATAAGAGCAAATAGCCTAAAACAAATTATGTAATTGTTGGGTTTTGTGTCATATCTCCATGGTCTTTATCCTGATTCTTTTCAAACCACAAAAAGGCACTTCTACCATGGTTACTCCATCTACACAGTCATAGCAATTCTCAGCTCATTGCTTCAAGGGGATTACCCTGTGGGTGTGACAGATCTTCAACCTTATTTTATACAAATAATCAGTCATAACTCCATGAATATTCCTCGGATTCCTACCAAACGTGGTGCTGAGATCCGCTGTAATGAGCCCTTTAAGTGTGCAATAGGTCAGCCCAATTGGAGTTTGTATTCATGTTTTATGGCAGATTTTGCAAAGTGTGCAAAATGATGAAGAAAAAAACAAAGAAATTAAAGCAAAATTTTGGTCACTTGTACCTCGGAAATGTCTAAAGCAATTTTCTTTAAATTTGATATGTAGACTCTTCTTCCTGGCCGGCACTTCTATGGCAAATTTGGTTCCAATCAGATAAGGGATCACAGTGGTGTGAAAATTACGTTTTCTTTCTTCACTGTTAATATACTAGTGGTGTGCTGGAATCCTGGACCGCACGAAACACTACCATGTGTCTTGATAAAACTGTAGTATAATAGGTATTTCTGACTAAATTAAGAATTTTATATTCTTTGAATTCAATGATAATTAGATATGACAAAAAAACTGTTAAATAATTTAGAAAACATTTTAGAAGAAACTGTTCATCAATCAGTAGTTCACCTAGAAATAGATATAGGCAAAAGGATTAAGTACCGTAGTGACTTTTGCAATTTCAGGTTTTTTTTTGTAAATGTAACTGACATACAGGGTGGCTTGTTAAGTAGCGGAATGTTCTACAGGGTGCCAAAGCATTGGTATTGAATCAGTATCGGCCATTTTCACCTACAATGTATTGGTATGATATCAGTAGTGAAAAAGTGGTTTTGGTGCATCACTAATAGTTACACAGGGTGACTTCATAGTATGCAGCTAAACTCTCTACCGGGTAAAATGTTAAGTAGTTGAATGTTGGCCTGTTATGTATGTAGCTGAATGCTCTACAGGGTGACTTGTTACTTGTTACCTACGTACGCATAGCTGACCACTCTATGTGGTGACTTGTGACATAGCTGATCTCTTTACAGGGTGACTGCACTCACTACAGGGTGACTTGCCAGACTTCTCCATATGGTATACATTTCACTTGTAATAATTATATTTTCATATCTCTCTACAGGCTGACTTGTAATGTACTTGACTCTCTACAGGGTGACCTATCACAAACCAAAACTTTAAAGGGTGACTCTCTACAGTGTGGCTTGTAATATATGTAGATGATTAGCTGATTTGTTTTTAGCTGACCTTTCTTCAGGGTGACTTGTTTGCAGCTGAACTCTCCCTACAGGGTGACTTGCAACATAGCCGAACTCTATACAGGGTGACCTTTCCAGAACTTTCTATGTGGTAGCTAACTTGTAATGTTGCTGAACAGGTGGCTTGTGATGTTGTTGAAAATTTTAATGATTATGAGAGACTTGTAGTACAGTTGAACTACCTACAGAAAGACTTTAAACTATTTATTAAGGCTTTACAGTATAATTGCTGAAGAAATGCAGGACTTGGTGGCACTGTGGCCTGTTCAGAGATGATATGTACTGTATGTTGATGACAAGATAAAAATCCATGACTGGACAGCAGCCTTGAACCTGTAGCCATCCAATTAATTAATGCTCAAATGCTCACAGGAGTCTGCAGAATATTTTTTCTGTAACAATTTCATATATTTACAGGTACACAAAAAAATTTGGAATTTTCAACTAGAGTAGGGACCATATAGCACATCGATAAAAAGTACTGAAACAAGTTGGAGTAGTGCATGATATTAAATCACAGTAAAACAATAAGAAGTGTTATATTTCTACTGTGCTCAAGATACCATTACGGAAATGCACAGTAGGGATATAACACTTCTTGTTGTTTTACTGTGATTTAATATCATGGATTACTCCAACTTGTTTCAGTACTTTTTATTGATATGCTATGGTCCCTACTCTAGTGAAAATTCCAAATTTTTTCGTGTACTTATTTGTTAACTTTTTTTGTAAATAATTTTATAATGACTGGTGAACCCACACATACCGCATCTAAAATGGCGCCGCGCGCCCCAGCTATATCAATTATCGTCTGAAAAGTGAAGTATCCATTACACTTCGCTGTCGGCTACGTTCAATCCGTTACACAGCAATACGAATCAAGAACTGCTTGAAAAGCACACTTGCAATCAAAATAGCCACTATGAAAAATATGGACAATTTCCGTTTCGAAGGGAAGCCATCACGTGCTTGCGCCAAATTGACACCTTTCCCTGTCAGTAAAGATGAATGGGACACAAAGGAGGACACTGTTAAGTCCATGAAGAATGCATTGTACGTACTGCGGTATGCCAAAAGGCACCTGTTGGGCCGAAGCGACGTCGAACAGTGAAAAATCAAGCCCATAGCCTTACCAGTTATCGAGTTACGCTTTTCTGAAGGCATCAGTCAGTTACTTACTTACTTATTTAGTCAGTAGAAAATTCCGTCGAATACATTTTTTTTAAAATTCCATAGCAACTTGTTAAAAGCGTTTCGGGTCGATCTGAAAGCTTGTTTGGGCTTAGTTTTACCTCACCAATACTGCCTCATCGTCATTAGGGAAAATTAAGGCTGGTTCTTGGGTGATTTTATTTTGTGGGCCACGCCTACTGCTTTGTGGTCCCTACTATACAGTTACTATCATACTGTATGATATCCATAGGAACCTTAGAGAGTGGTGATTTTATTACCTCAAAACTTCTCAAGTGGAACCAAATGGACATTTCATAGCTGACTTCTCTACAAAGAGACTTGTAATAAAGCTGACTCTATAAGGTGACTTGTAATGTAACTGAACTCCATACAAGGAGACTTGTAATGAAGCTGATTAATTCTCTATTTGGTGACTTATCTTTGTCCTCTCCACGTACAAAGTGACTTTTTGTAGTTGAACACTCTACAGAGTGGCTTGTTGTCTGCTGAACTCTCTACTGGGTGAATACGTAGCTGACTGCTCTAATAGGGTAACTGCAATATTAGAATATTATTATTGTGAAATGTTTTTGTATGGTTAGTCTACCTACGTACCAATCATTGGTTCATTCCTGTAAGGGGTTAGCTAGGTAGGCATGGCAGGTAATCAGCAAAACGTGTTCATGAGATTGTTACATGCAATTGCTTTTTGTACTTTTTGTGCTGTTTTACTTGTTCATCAAGGTTCTACCTGCATGGCAAAAGAAAAGATATTACATAGAGATTAAACAAAACAATGGCTTGTTATGCATGCTGAATGACTAGAAATTATTGAGCTGGAAATAGTTTTTGTGCTCCACATCTGTGTGTTAATTGCTTCTTTTTACAGTAACAGCAAAGGACAGTAATCAGTTGTGGTATGACGTACCATTCACTGCAGCGGCATATGGAGGGGGTTTCCAGGAGCTTCAGGAAACCCCTTTCGATTTTACACACCACTTGAAACATTAAGAAATTGAAACTTCAGGTTTCCAGAATCTGGAATCTACCATGGAACAGGCCACATTTTAAACTTTTATCTTAGTGAAATAATAGTTTGAACATGATAGCAACACTTACAGCATTGTTCTGAATTATGATTTTGGCAAAATGATCAAGATACTCTAATAGAGCAGTCAGGTAATATAAACTACTCTAATATAACAGTCACTTTACTGTAGTGGAAACCCCTTTTCAAAATTCCTGCGTATGCCCCTGCACTGATTCCAGTGCAAGTACTCCTAAGGAAAACTCCTGTCAAAAACAATTATTGCAAGAATCTGTGTACCTTTGTCAATCACGTGAAATTAACAAAATCAAAAAAGAAGCAACCCAATACAAGGAATGATGTTGTAGTTTTAGATACATACAAATCCTCAACCTCAACCACAGCATGGTGGATGGAAAATCTAAATTTTACTAAACTTAGACAAAGCAGCTATAACTACTGGGATGGGACTTGGTTAAGTGCTTCTGGTGCAGGATTCTTAACTTGGATTTTGAAATTGAGTCAAGCAGGTTTCAAATAATCCATGATGGTTACCGGAATCACTGGATAACTGTATCTAATCCAAAACAGCCAAGCTGTAAAAAAAGTGTACGGCCCTCAAAAAAGGCTATGGTGAAAAAAGATGTGAAATCCAAGGTGGCGGCCAAGAAATGACTGTGATGGTAGGTTAATGGTAAAAAATTTAATAATGACAATTCAGGTGAATTTTGTGCTGCTTCACAAAATTCACCTGAATTGTCATTATTAGAATTTTTACCATTAACCTACCATCACAGTCATTTCTTGGCCGCCACCTTGGATTTCACATCTTTTTTCACTACAGCCTTTTTGAGGGCTGCACTTTTTTTTACAGCTTGGCTGTTTTGGATTAGATTTCATTTCTTATTGTATTTGTATACCCCAAAGCCGGCCTATGGCTGGCTTTGGGACTTTTTGAACCTATCTTTTTTTCTTTACTACAGAAAGAAGGAAAGATGAAGTAGATGTACTTTAAATATTTTATCAGTAAATGTACAAATTATATATATATATAATACATAATATTATATTGATTACAGAAATCTCCATAGTGGTTCTTTGTAACTGAACACTCTACAAGGTTAGTTCTTCTAGATGCTCTCTCTACAGGGTGAATTATCTGTAGCTGAACTATCTACAAGGTAACTTCTTCTAGCTGATCTCTCTACAGGGTGATTTGTTTGTAGCTGAATTCTGTACAGGTGATTTGTTTGCAGCTGAGCTCTTTACAGAATGGTTTCTTTGTAGCTGAACTCTCTACAAGGTATCTTCTTCTAGCTGATGTCTCTACAAGGTCACTAGTTTATAGCTGTGCTCTCTACATGGTGGTTTCTTTGTAACTGAACTTTCTACAAGGTGACTTCTTCTAGCTGATCTTTCTACAGGATGATTTGTTTGAAGCTGACCTCTCTACAAGGAAACTTCTTCTAGCTGATCTCTCTACAGTGAGATTTGTTCGTAGCTGAACTCTCTACAGGTGATTTTCTTGCAGCTGAACTCTCTACATGATGGTTTCTTTGTAGCTGAACTCTCTACAAGGAAACGTCTTCTAGCTGATCTCTCTACAGTAAGATTTGTTCGTAGCTGATCTCTCTACAGGTGATTTGTTTGCAGCTGAACTCTCTACATGATGGTTTCTTTGTAGCTGAACTCTCTACAAGGTAACTTCTTCTAGCTGATCTCTCTATACAGGGAGATTTGTTTGTAGCTGAACTCTCTACATGATGGTTTCTTTGTAGCTGAACTCTCTGCAAGGTAACTTCTTCTATTGATCTCTCTACAGGGCGATTTGTTTATAGCTGAACTCTCTACATGGTGGTTTCTTTGTAACTGAACTCTCTACAAGGTGACTTCTTCTAGCTGATCTTTCTACAGGGTGATTTGTTTGAAGGTGAACACTCTACAAGGAAACTTTTTCTAGCTGATCTCTCTACAGTGAGATTTGTTTGTAGCTGAACTCTCTACAGGTGATTTGTTTGCAGCTGAACTCTCTACATGATGGTTTCTTTGTGGCTGAACTCTACAAGGTGATTTCTTCTAGCTGAACTATCTCTTTCCATAGTTGCATGAACTCCCTACTAGGTAACTTCTTCTAGCTGATCTCTCTACAGGGTGAATTGTTTGTAGCTGATCTCTCTACAGGGTGACTTGTTTGTAGCTGATCTCTATACATGTTACTTGTTTCTAGCTGATCTCTTGAATTCTCTTCAGGGTGACTGCTCTATTAGGATGACTGCATGCTCTATTAGAGTATCTCGATCTCGCACTTGCTACACCAAGTTGGATTTCGTTTTATAACTCCGTGGCTTTATGTCTGATTCTTCTACACCATTGATGAGCTTTTCCAAGATGATTGCTACATCTGTACAACGATTTTCAAAGCATTACTCCAAGCGGTTTATCTGGTAGGCGTGGCAAGCAGTTGTTTTTTTATTAGCTAATCGCGATTGCGTAATTGTTACACACTGTTGGTTTTTTTGTTGTATCTTCCTGGTTTTTAGCTCGATTTCTTTTAAACCACTAAAGGTTTGAGGTTCAATAGTTAACCTAATCACCCACCGAATTTCAGCTTCTTCCCATACGCGGTTTACCGTGTAGGCGTGACAACATATTGGTGTTATGTTTCGTGAATAATCGCTCAGAACTCTTTACCTGTTTATCGTATTCCAGCCAAACTTGGTACTGAGATGCGCCTTTATACTCCCCTTCTGTGTGCAAAATTTCAAGGCAATAGGATAAGGCGTTCGCGTTTTATAGCAGTTTTTGTAAGTGTGCGACAAGAGGAAGAAAATAAGAAGAAAAAAAACACGAAGAAACTAAGCCAATTTTTGAAGCCGCATATCTCGGGAACGCCTGAAGCGATTTTGCTCAAATGTGGAATGTGGAGTACTGAAGTTGGAGGGAGTGTCCATCGTCTTGTTTCGTCAGGGCAGCACAGAGCTACGGAGGTGTGAAAATTGCGTTTTCTTTCTTCCTGTCAATATACTCACGGGTGTTGCACGCCGGCTTCTTGGGCCGCACGACACACTACCGTGTGTCTTGATACAACCAATGTTGGAAGTGATGATCCAGAAGAAGTCTATGCTTGTTTATTTAAACAGAATTTGATGCAATCATATTTGATTAGATGTCTAAAATCTCAGAAGTTACTGTTAGAAGACAAAGAAGTAGATGACATCATGTCCTGAAGATTGTGCACCAGGAAGATGTGAAAGTGCTTTGCATATACCAGATGCCAATAGCTCCAACGCAGCCAAAGATGATATATATGTTGCACATGATATGTGAATCATGGTTCCATTTGGAAATCTACCTTACAGATGTACCCAAGACTGCCATCTTGAATTACAAAGAACATTGGCCATGTCCTAAATGTAGTTACAAACAAATTTAATTAGTTTTGTCTGGTTGATGTTAGTTATAAGGAGAAGCATCTGTATTAATTTACTTGAACTGAACTGTTTGTGTATATATAGAGAATTTTATCATTTTGTATCTGGGGTGGCATTGGCTAGGTACGCATACTATGTATACACCATGAGTATTGGCTACCTATGAATATGGTATGCTCCATAAGCTGCATGTCTTTCCCATTCTATGTTCACCAATTCTGTGCTGACCTTTACCTTAAGTGAAGGGAAATCTAAACATTTCTAAAGTATTATTTTTAGCTAATTGTGTATGTATGTAATTGCATGGTGTATGCTGTGTATAGGGTGAGGTATAGGACACTGCTGGAAAGCAGTAGGTAGTTTTCTACTGATGCAGTCTTCCCTAACGAAAAGGATTGGGCACTGCCAAACTAGCTTAAGCACAACTATAGATTATATATTATTTACCTGTAACACATCTATGGCACATGATCAAAAATTAGTTCCGTTCCGTAAAACAATGTAACGGAACTATTCCATTCCATTCCACTCCGTTCCGTATAATAATGAACCCCATTTTTTTTCTTCATAAAAATAGATCGCGTAATTGTGACACGAGTTGGGTTTTGTGTCATGTCTCCATGGTCTTTATTTCAATTCTTTTCAAATCACAAAAAGACACTCCTACGATGGTTACTCCATCTACATAGCAATTTTCAGCTCATTCCTTCAAGGAGTTTACCCTGTAGGCTTGACAGACCTTCGATCTTATTTTACGTGAATAATGGGTCATAACTCCATGATTATTCATTAGATTCTTCCCAAACGTGGTACTGAGATCCGCAGTAACGATCCCTTTAAGTGTGCCACATATCTTTCCGATTGGAGCACGAATTCGTGTTTTATGGTGGATTTTACAAAGTGCGCAAAATGAAGAATAAGAAAAAAATGAAGAAATTAAAATGAAAGTTTGGTTGCTTGTATCTCGGAAATGTCTGAAGCGATTTACTTACAATTTGGTATGTAGACTTCCCTACTTGGCTAGTATGAATGCAGAAAATGTGGTTCCAATCAGATAAGGGAACACAGAGCTACATAGGTGTGAAATTCGTGTTTTCATTCTAGTTATCAATATACTCACAATGTGGTGCACCGGCTTCTTGGGCCGTACGACACATTACCATGTGTGTTGATAACAGCATAGTAAGAATTGTAAGGCTTTTGGCACTATTATTAGCTACATGCAAAGAAAAAACAGTTTATTTTACTAATAAGCTTACCATGAGTCAAAACAGTTACATCACTTGTGACCCTCAGTGGTGGATCTGTATTAATCACTCCAGTACACCGATAAACATTTGCCATTTCATTTGCACTCAACTGTGGAATAGTATATCTATCTGTGTATCTTTCAGAATCCTCATCACTAGATACAACATCAGCTCCTTCAACTTTGCCAATCAATATATTAAAACTATTACGCCACTCGATATCTACCCGGAAGACAATACCCTTTATAGTGGTAACACTGCATTCAAGTACAAGTTGTTCCCCAACTCTTGGAGTGGTTAATATCGCAATATCCACAGTAGGAATAGGAGCTATAAAATATAAACAATAGCAATTTTATTAAACTTCTCAAAGACCATGTGTAATTAATAAAAGTAGCTATGCTACCAATTAGAGAAAATGAAATGGCACAGCAGTTCTTTTTACATTAATAGAATGCTCAAATATCCCAATAGATTAGTCAAAATGCTTTATAACAACATGTTCCTAAAGGTAGTTTAAAAACAAAACAAAAAATGACTACAGCAGGAATTGAACCACTGACCTCTTAATTGAGTTTTACCACTGTTCCAAGTGTTTCCAGATGACTAAAGGCTATTAATTTTTGTACTGCTCATAAATGTAGTATGTTTATAAACCCTGTAGTTAATATTGCCTTTTTATTAACTGTAAAATAGCCTGATTAAATACTTTGATTTAAAAACAAAAATTGGTGCTTTAGTTGAAATGGTTTAAATTGTACCCACAAATAAATTCTGGTGAACTTTGAGCATCGTAAAAGCTATAATGGCTACAGTTTCAAGATTGTAAAAACTATAATGGCTACAGTTTCAAGGGGCAAAGCCCCTGACTCCCCCTTCTGACAGAGATTCTATACTCTGGTCCACTCAACTACTTCCTCTGCTACTGAACAGTACAAAACAACCTTTAACATTTGGTACAATAGGATAATAATAATTATTAGGCGATATTATTATTATTATTATTATTATTCACTCGGGTTTCGTATTATTCTTAGTATTTGGTTGTATAATTATTATTAATGCTTTACAGTGACCAGCACTGAAGGTCTACAGCAACTTGTGCTGCAGCCTTATAATTATTATAAACCATGGCTGTGAGGTGTATTGCGCTTATATACAACCTGAGACCAAAGTCAGAGGAAAATTTGATAAACTCTGAAAGAATTAGGAATCCCAAGCAATAAAAAGTAGTGAACAATAGATGAATGATGGTGTTACAGCATAATTAGGGGGGAAAATACCTACATTGGCATGTTATAACAATGATTTTGTTCAACACCAAAGTAGTAATTTTCCTACTGAGTTATGCTGTAATACCATCATTCATCTCTTGTTTCACTACTTTTTATTTCTTGGATCCATGCTTCATTTTAAAATTAATATACTAGTTTGTTTTTTTGTTATAGCATACAGTACAGCTATATATATGTGACTGTTCCATTAGGGTGACTGCCGTATTTGAGTATCTCAAATTAGCTTTTCACCAACCATGCAGGGGTGTGTCACTATATCATATTTTCACTGTACCAATAATAGCGGGGTGTGGTCATTGCGATCAAGTAAATATGTAGCTTAGCAAGAGGTATGGGATCAATGAAGACTGTGAGTGGGCATTGTGTCAAACCTATTGTAAAGTTACAGGTATCTACTAGCATAAGCACTTTAAATAATTTTGATCTAAAACTTAATGCCTTGATGTGGTTTCATTGCATCAAGAAGAAGACTACCAGCTTGATTTAAGATATAAGGGAAAACAGGGCAAACTCATTGGAACCCCAAAAGCACATGCCACTGGTGAGTCATTTTATTATTTTGGCATAAAATGGTGGCTGTGTGCTACTTTGCTTTGCCTCCAGCCTTATGACTGTGGTCAGGCAGGTACAGGGGTATGACAACTCTACAAATCATAAATGAGCTTCAAATCACAAATCCAATTTCAAATCACAGATCCAATTTCAAATCACAAATCCAATTTCAAATCACAAATCAGGTGTCAAATCACAAAATTATTTCAAATCATGTACAGGCTGCGAAGGTGTCATATCCCTCGGACAGGCAGGCAGGGCGGGCGGGCGGGTGGGCAGGCAAGCTAGTCTGGCTATAGCCAGACAGGCCATTTAAAATGGTTTCGTGTAATCACATATTCCAGAAAATTGTGTGCAGGTTTAAGGGTTAACATGTTAACGTGTTCAGTCCATGGCTAGTTTAATGCTTGTCAATGATCATACCCAAATATTTTTGGACGATTAACTATGAATTTTACAAATAGTAAGCAGAGGAGATGTAGTTCATTATACTTGTAATCTTAAGAACTCAAATATGTTTGGATTAACTTGATATTTGCCAATCTATATAGACCACTTCATTTTTGTATTTAATAGCTAAATCATTCTGAAGAGCAACTACATCTTGTTCATTAATAGTATGATACAATAAGATCAATTATTTATGTAATTTGTATCAATTTGTCAGAAAAGCTACTTTTGCTAGCAAGACTAGTAGTACAACGAGTAATGAACTATTCTGTGCCAATCGTTCTATTAGAGTAAGTGACTGCTCTATTACAGTATCTTGATCTTAATTTATTTATATGCCAATTATGCTCCAAAGCTGCATCAAAATTCTGGAATAATATTCAATTATTTTACCCCAGTCATTATTTCCAAAATTATTCAGGCATAATCCTCACATCCCTAATCAGCAGTTAATCTGCATGTGTCAGATTTTGTGAAATTTCAATAATGTAGTAAAGGAATAACAGCCAAACTCCAGAAATCAATTTAGTTGAGTCAATGTATCATTTCACAACTATTTGTTACATCTATTGAGTGCAAATCCACTAATACCAAGTTTACAACATGATCTCTTTAATGGAATGGTGTCAAATGCTTTTGATATATTCAAAGAAATAGATTTAACATGTTTGCAAACTCATCAATAAAGTACTGAGTCTCACATGATCTTCTACTTTATGAAACCGTGTTACTTGTCAGTGAAGATGTCATATCTGTTAAGGTGTGAATTTGATATTGGTTGAGAAGATGTACTCAAGATTCAAGTGCTTTGCAATTGCTCCGGTCGCCAACACATGAAAATCTTTATTTTCGCCTGTTCTTACTCTGTAGAGCTCAACTTGCCTCTCCTTGCACACCACAAATGTATGAAGCTCATGTGATCTCCCACCCCCACTTCTAGTTGTATCCACCTATCTCCCACTCCTCCTCCCATTCCCACTCCTGGTTTTACCTACTCCTATGAAAATTGCATTATTGTTCTTATTGTCAATAGCACACTGGTGCAACATGCCATCTTCTTGGGGAGCATGATACATTACCATGTGTCTTGATTCGTTAGACTGGTTGTTAATTGAGTAAAGCATTTTAGGGACTCCTTCAAATTGCTGCATTAATTGCATACAGTACTGTATGCATGTATGTAGTTTAGTTTGGTATGTCATGTGAACCTAAATGATTGTAATACAAAACAAGTGAATGGAGATAATCACTTGGGATCTGTCACCCTGCAGATGGTCGCCTGCTGCAAGTGGTCCGGCTGGACCAACTACCGCACCTCAAGTAGTCTGGCCGGACCATGTAAAGTTGCTGCAGATGGTTCGCCCTGCTGCAGCTGGTCCCCACAATGAAATCTTCACTATCAGCTTCCCAGTCAGTACTAGCTCAATGTCTTCATCAAAACACACTGCCCTCCCACAACATACAAGTCCTGAAGCAGTGAAGCAAAATTTGAGTAATGCATGGCCTATTCTTAAACATATAATTCTGAAGATTGCCTTGTTTTGCATTTGCATATGGTTTTTAATTCGTGTAACGCGTTGTGGGAACCGGTATCCCTTCGATCCCTCTTTCAATAATACTACAAAACATACTCTAATAGAGCAGTCAGTCAAATCCTTAAATAGAACACTCACCACTATGACATGGCTTAGTGTCATGCAGTAGTCATCAACATACAGTTATCAGCTGTATGTGGCAGGATAGCACTAAGATGCATCTCCGGAAGGGGCTACAAATAAAGCTTCTGGGAACCTCCATTACTTCAGTGTAACTTAATATGCTCAATTTACCATCTCCACTTACCATAGGCCATGACACACCCAGATGGCTATAGTTTTCTCAGTTCTATAATAAAACATGATTTAATCTCTATACTCTGATTTAGGCTGGAGTATGGGTTAGACAGCTGTTCTCCCAATGGTGAAAATCATTAATTCACTTGGATATAGGCTTAGTCAGTGATCAGAAACTACTAGCTGCATGTTTCACGCCTCATATACAGCTTCTTATAGACAATAATTTTTGAAAATGCTGGCATGCACTAAAATGTCAGTTTCATCAAAAATGGTATAGCTATACAAGCAGGCTATAGTTGAAGGGTTCTATTCTAGTCTTAGTGTGTAAACTTTAAACTCTCCATTAATGATACTAGCAGTATGGTGACCTTAAGTGGTTCTTACAAGTCAATAAGTTAGTAAACTTAGTGTGACATGTAATAGTTTAATTGAATCACCACACACAATGGTTTTACTGTTCTATGCCAGCCATATCTTATACCTTATTTACGTGCTGCAGCATTTATTACCTTGGTTTCAAAAATCGATGCGGTGGCTACTCAAACTTAACCACCTCTTGATGTTCAAAAACAATGTTTAGATATTGAGCATAATAGGCACTGCTCAAATGCATAATAGGCTATTTCAAAGCATATTTAGCTCAAGCCTAGCAGAGAATAAGTTAAGCTAATGCAAAAAGGCTGTCTTTCTGGCAATGAGCCTAAGCAGCATGCATGCATAAATGCAACTTAACTAGTTGAAAATAAGAAATCATTTGTTCAGTAATGTAGATTCTCCATTTTAAAACCTGTTATTCACTTTAATTTAACTTGTTATGCCTTTCAGTCACTTGGAACAACTGATTGTGACAACCAGCAAGGATTAACATTTTAGGACTTACTTATGTAGAAAATCAGGTACAATTACAGTAGATACTGTATACTCAGTAATGTTACTTAGCAGTTGTCAACAGACTCGTGTGTGTGGAGTCAGTAGAGGTCACTGATAATTACAAGCTGATTCAAAGTTTCAGGACTCTAAAAGGAGTATATGCATGCAATATAAAATGAGATTATTAATTAAGTGTGCATGAGTAAGTTAGTTATTGATCACATGATCATTATAAACAATTGTCCTTGAAAACAATATCTGGTATCTTTATTGCTTGATATTATGACATTCTCTTCTTGTGCTTATACTCCTTGACTATACAGCAAGGTCAATAGCTGTAAAGAGCTCAATTACTTTAATTATAGATGGTGAAATTGCAGTTCCAGTTTACAACTGCTACATAGCTATTGAATCAGATGGCACTGACCTTCCTGTTGACTTAATGACTACAATACAATATCAGCTCATTGTGGACTGCATTATAGTGTTGTGCATGAGATCAGTGAAGGTGTTACTGTACTTGTATGAAAATCTGGCTCCTAATTTAGTCATGCTTCATGTCAATGACATAAGATTACCTTTCCAAGAACCTCTTATAATTGTGTTTATGTGATGTGTATTAAGCCAATATACTTTTCATCATCATTTAGATAGCACCGTAGCTGTAATGCGTGGGTGTGGGTCAACGTTGAAACCGGGTCACTACTGCTGACCCGGATGACCCACTGACCCGGATTTGACCCGGATGTGACCCGGATTAATTAAAGCTGAGATGTGTTTCGGCTAGTCTCGAGCGAGCGAACGAGTCTACATTTTGAGCGTTCGATTCGTGTTGAGTAAATATTGCAACTTCAGCTTAGCTGTAGGTTGAAGACCAAAAAAAAAAAAAAAAAAGGTCTTCACCTACTGACAATAGCTACCCCTCACCATAGATACCCTCAGTTTCGTGCTACATACTGCACTTACTAACAAATGGGCATGGCTGAGCATATGTTGGTAATGTGATAAGTGGGTGTGGCTCACGAAAGAGCTATGCAATAGCGTTTATAAGTTCCATGTCGTCAAACGAACAATTTCGTTTCTCACGTGATCCAATCCGGGTCAGACCTGGATGACCCGGAGAAAATGTGACCCGGATGACTCGACCCGGTTTCAACGCTGGTGTGGGTACATTATATACTCAGGCATCACAGCCGATAAACCTGGAATAGCCTCTTGCTCTGCCAGTAGATTGTGCCAGTCAACTTCAATACTGTGAACACAATAATAGTTAGCTACTAATAATAGTAATACTAATAGTAGTATCAGCTAATGTTTTGTTATTATGTCATTTGTTGGAATTAAGCTGCAAGTTTAATTGTACATGTATGTACTAGCTAGCTATAGTGTTTTTGCCCCTAATATTTACAACAGCTGATCCATGCAGGGTTATCAAAGGGAGTGCACCAGTATATGGTGTAGGGATCTGTGCCCCCTAGAAGCTAAAGCTTTTTGCATCTTGAATGGTTTAGATCATACTGCTTTTTATGTAAACTACATTGATCAAGAGTTGTATAGAGTGACAATCATGCCAGCAGATTATTATTATAGACCTAAAGAATGGCATACGCAAGATAGCATGCATTTCATTTGCAAGATATCCTTAGCAGGCTAAATGTACCAATGTAACTGCAGATGTTAGGTGACTGTTCTATTAGAGTATTAACTGACTACTCTATTAGAGTAACTCGATCTTGTATAACATGTACACATACTAGTACATAATTATAAGCCACCTCGAAAGGCCACAGTGGAATGGGAAGCTAGGTCGGCACAGTGGGGTACTTTGTGCCTAGCCCTACGTCTTCTCAAAGATCTATGATCGAGTCTATGATAAAGCCAGTGGGAGACCACTTATGGCAGAGGGGGACCAACTGTGGCAGCATAAGTTGTCCGGGTGGGACAAGTTACAGTGATGCAAGTAGTCTGTGGGGACCAAGTATGGTTGCTGGACCGGTTGTAGCATGACAGATCGCAAGATATTAGGATTGTGCTTCATGTAAGCATTAAGATGGTGCAGTTTATTTGGTATATCATTAGTGTTTAATTTTTTTTGTAATTTAATTGATGAGACACAGTATTGCGTTTAGTGATTCTAGCAAGAATATAATTATACTGAAAGTGATGTCACACAATCAACATGATTCCAGAATATGAGGCCAGGTTATGCAAAATTCATCTTAATGATGCTTAAACTGATTCCACTCTGCCAGGAAATGTTGCCTGAAGGTGACCAGCTTAGACAGGTTCCACTGTATTTATTTATATCACTGCAGGCCTGAAATAACAGAAAAACAAGTTACTGAGGGAACAATTCAAAGAAATGAATGAGGGTGGCAATTGTTATGTTCTAAACACAGGGCCATTGTGCAGAGAAGAACATACTGTAGAGGCTACCTTTTTTCTATGCACTGATAATACTTTGATGACTCCGTTTGCTTTTTACTTGTTACAACTAAATCCTACAAAACTTTGCATAGTAGCTTCTTGTTGTCAACTAGCACCTCTCCTGTATTAAATACATTGCTAAAATTTCAAAAAAGCCAGTAGTTTCCTGCAACAAAACATAAGTTGATATCCAATGCCAGCCAAAGAAGCTCATTATAAGTCAATAGTATATAAGATCTATTCCACCTCACCTACTTGCATGGTCTCCATCTACTGAATTTAATATTCTCAAACTGGGAATGACTCAAAGAAGTGCTCCTTTCCCATCAACAGATATTTTGTGGCACAATCTGGCAAAGGAGGTTGTCACTTTTAGTAATTTAGAATGAATTATAGCAGTTGTTTTTGTAACTGATTATTATTTAAAATGTATACATTTTTCTCTTATGGAGGATAAAATACAATTCATTGCAATCATGTCACAAATGTGTGAGCAATAAAGAGACATTGAATAGGAATCATATAAATGAAAAGCAAGGAAATAAGGAAGGTCATCTACACCATACCTGCGGCTATATTCTAGTGGTCAGTTAATCCCTACTGCAATCATGCATGTATACATAGGCTGTGAATTAAATATGCTCTAGTAGCTGCATATACATATGTGTAGGTGACTTCCCTTACTTCCTTGCTCAATCATAGTGTCATTGATCCCTACTCAAATGTAAAAAATTCTCTTTATTTGTACCTACTCTGAGTATGCTTGCACACACGTACATTATTTAATTATGTATAATTTATAGCTGTATAGAAGCTTGATATTCTGTGAGCAGCTTGTCATTTCAGCTTGGCCTTTTCAATGAAGAATAAATAATAACAGCATAGTAAGAATTGTAAGGCTTTTGGCACTATTATTAGCTACATGCAAAGAAAAAACAGTTTATTTTACTAATAAGCTTACGATGAGTCAAAACAGTTACATCACTTGTGACCCTCAGTGGTGGATCTGTATTAATCACTCCAGTACACTGATAAACATTTGCCATTTCATTTGCACTCAACTGTGGAACAGTATATCTATCTGTGTATCTTTCAGTATCCTCATCACTAGATACAACATCAGCTCCTTCAACTTTGCCAATCAATGTATGAAAACTATTTTGCCACTCGATATCTACCCGAAAGACAATACCCTTTATAGTGGTAACACTGCATTCAAGTACAAGTTGTTCACCAACTCTTGGAGTGGCTAGTATCACAATATCCACAGTAGGAATAGGAACTATAAAATATAAATAATGTAATTTTAGCAAACTTTTCAAAGACTATGTGTAATTAATAAAGGTAGCTATGCTACTACTTAAAGAAAATGAAATGGCACAGCAGCTCCTTTTTCTCTAATAGAATGCTCAAATATCCTAATAGATCAGTTATAAAAACATATTTCTAAAAGTAGTTCAAAAACAAATAAATGACCACAGTGGGAATTAAACCACTGACATCTTACTTGAGTATTACCACTGTTCCAAGTGTTTCCATGCGTCTAAAGGCTGTTTTTAGCGCTCATAATTGTAGTATGTTTATAAACCTTGTAGTTAGCATTGCTTTTTAATTAGCTGTAAAATAGCCTAATTCAAATACTTTTGATCACATTCCTTTTATAGAGAGGTTTACAAACATTAATTGAGGGCTTAAATTGTGTGTACAAAAAGAAATGATTGTGGGTTTTGCTGGTTGTAGCGATACCATTTTTAACTAAACAACCACTTTGTGAATGCCTAATGTGCTAAAGTAAATATTTAGGCGTATAGGTTGAGAATGTCTGAGGCATCTTGTTATGTGGTTATAATGTGTTGTGTAGAAAAGCAATCTCCACATTGCAAAAACGATTATTTAGTGATGCCTAGTAACTGAACTATGCAATGCTGACTCACTCAATGACAAAACAATGCCTAGCCTAACTAAACCAACATGCTAAACTCAAACCCACAATGCCAAAAATTTAAGCAGGTATATATAAGTAATCAAAGGAGCTGATGCTTTGTAACTGCCTCAGCATCAAAGGTAGTTGTGGTCAGGGCAATACATGAAATATATCCTTGTGGTTTCCTTTGATCTGAGGTGTACCTGCCCATCATTCATGTCGGGTCAGCTATTTTGGTACTAGAGTAATTAATGACTGGAACAATCTTGTATTATTGTATATTGTATTAATGCTTTATCTTACAAGTGATATTGTAGGAAATTCTTCATTAAATAATTTTAAACCAGATATAGATAAGTACTTTTATGACTTTAGATTTATGCTAATGTAATAATTATAATCATAGTTAATTTTTGTTTATTGTATCTAATTTATGTATGCGTATGTATGTAGGTGTACAGGCTTCTAAGCCTCAACCCAAATCACATCATAATCATATGATATTATGCATATACTCATCTGCTGTTTTTAGGCATGTAACAATAATGCATGTCATACCTATTAGCAGGTTAATAACCTGCTGCAGATGACAGTATGATCGGTCACCAAAGCCAGCTCAGGCTTATAGCCTTTGCTATAGCCTTTGCAGTGCTGGGTGAACAATCACCCCAGCCAGTAATAATCCAACCACTGGATCCATTTAATACATACCTGGATACATGCCTACTATAATACTGTTTAGTTGGGTATTTGAGCATTCTATTAGAATAATTATGTATATTAATATTACTCTTTGTTCATGATTCCAGATGCATGCCAAGAAGTATAATTGCATCAAGTCTACAAATTTAGATTAAGAGGAGAGGGACTTCAGCCCCCCTAGCACCTCTTCCACCTAAGATTATTGAACCACTAAGCAATGATAAATAGCATACATAATACACTAGCTAAGAAACCTTACCAGATATGTCAACTTGCAGCTCTGTTGATACTACTACAGGTGGAGTAGTGTAAATCACCATTTCACATTGGTAAATGGAATCATGATCATCAGGGGTTAGTGCAGCTACTTCCTGAACATCTGTATATCGCACTGAACCATTTAGTGCTGGACTTCTATCAGGTTGATCAACTCTTAAAAATTCTGATCCATCTTTTCGCCAAACTATATTTACTCCAACTGTTATACCTTCAACAGCAGTGGCAACACATTGTAATACCAGTTTTTGGCCAACCATTTGCTCTCCAAGTATTGTGATGAACATTTCCGGAAGAGGTACTAGATAATGTGAAATTCAAATATATTTTGTAATTTTTACCACAGATATACCAAAACAATCAGGGGTGGATCCAGGAGCTGGCAAGGAAAGGGGAACAAACAGGCTAAGTTGTAGGCAGTTGGGGACAGAAGATTTTCTTGTATTTTTAAAGCAGCAAATAGTTCGCCATGCCAGCTGCACAAGAGAAGGAATGGTATGTCTGTTTGTATTGTTTAGTCTAATATGTAAATGTTTTGTAAAGAGTGTGGTATGTGTTTTCATGTTTTCTTGTATTGTTTAATTATTTATATTGTATATTTTGCCTTCACCGGGCTTACTAGGCTTTAGCTGGCTTGGCTGTCATCCTTTATCAGGTTCACCTGGCTTGCATGCTCTTAACTACTATTTTCTAGTATTGTGTATCTACTGAAAGTTGCGTGTGCATATAGTGCATACCAATCACTGTTCCATTGCCATACTACTGCAGATGAAAAGTATTCAGCTTAGCGGCTAAAAAAGTGGCTAGTGTTGGCCAAAAAGCTAGTTGTTAATGACTCTTGGCTAGTTGTAAAAATGATGATTTGGCTAGTGTTAAAAGTCAGACTAAATAGCAAGCTGCACCACTGAAAAGAATGAAGTCAAATATTACATCCATGTGCTGTGCATGTTTACAGGGATTTGACTAAAAGTACCTCAAGATCCAGTCTTGAGATAGCCATTATCAAAATTTTCCACTTGTGTTTCATTAAAATTGGAACTATAGTTATGGTCAATTTCATAGTCCACTATTGATATGCCTTAAAATCTTATAAAACAATAATTTGATCTAAAGAATTGACTTGTACATCACTGTAATTTTGTTTGCTATTTCTTACTTCCAGATCTCAGTGACTTCTCTCAAATTGTTTCCAGATTTAATCATGCCACAATTATGTTTCAACTAGGTAAATATGTTCCCAAACTTCCCTGGAATCCTAGCTTCAATTATTTCCTTCACTGATGTACTACACAACAATCGTAACAATATATAGCACAAAAATTTTAATACAGAATAAGTAACTCAAACAATTTTGTTTATATGTGCTATATACCAGCCATCCCCATCTCATGTTAAGGATATTAGTAAAATTAGATTTTTTAAACCACTGATTCAGCTACTGGTGACCTCTAGTTGATGTTGATACTGTGCTATATATTGGCTGCATAACTGAATACGTTTCATCTTCGGTGATGTTTCCAATATTGCATCAATACTGCAAGTTATAGTTAAAGCATGAGGGGGCATGTCAAGAGGCTAATACAGCACGAGGCGAAGCCAAGTGTGGTATTTGCCTCAAGACACTTGTCACATGCCCGAGTGCTGTATTTTCATACACGCAAGCATAAGCAGTGCTTTAAGTGTTATATTGTACTTCCTGGTCATCTGGTTCGGAGTGATTTTCTCTAGTACTGAAACCACTACAATTTTCGGTGATCAAGATATCATTAAATGTTTATACAAACTATTTCTTGCTGTAGAATAAACTAATAGGATTAGTTTGGCTAGTTTTATCAGTTTACAATAGCATGCAAGGGCAGATTTAGGATTAACAAAGGTGAGGGCTAACTCAAGGTACTAATCTCTCATGTGAAGGTGTCGCATACTGGAACTAGGTGGGTCTGGAAGCATACCCCCCCCAAATTTTTGAAAAACAGATGCTAAAATACTGCAATTTGGACACATACAAATGCTTGAATTTCCCTGTATTTTCTATCTAATCCAAAACAGCCAAGCTGTAAAAAAAGAGTGCAGCCCTGAGAAAGGCTATGGTGAAAAAAGATGTGAAATCCAAGGTGGCGGCCAAGAAATGGCTGTGATGGTAGGTTAATGGTAAAAATTTTAATAACGACAATTCAGGTGAATTTTGTGCCAAGACCAAGCGGCACCAAATTCACCTGAATTGTTGTTATTAAAAGTTTTACCATTAACCTACCATCACAGCCATTTCTTGGCCGCCACCTTGGATTTCACATCTTTTTTCACCATAGCCTTTCTCAGGGCCACACTCTTTTTTTACAGTTTGGCTGTTTTGGATTAGATTTCACTTCTTTTTGCATTTGTATACCCCAAAGCCGGCCATAAAGCCGGCCATAGGCCGGCTTTAGGGCTTTTTAACCTGTCATTTTTTCTTTACTACAGGAAGAAGAAAAGATGAAGCAGGGTGATTTCTTTGTAGCTAACCTCTCTGCAAGGTGATCCTTCTAGCTGATCTCTCTACCGGATGATTTGTTTGTAGCTGAACTCTCTACAGGGTGATTTGTTTGTAGCTGAACTCTCTACAAGGTGACTTCTTCTAGCTAATCTTTCTACAGGGTGATTTGTTTGTAGCTGAATTCTCTACAGGGCGATTTGTTTGCAGCTAAACTGCTACAATGTAACTTCTTCTAGCTGAACTCACTATGGGTGGCTTGTTTCTAGCTGATCTCTCTACAGGGTGACTTGTTTCTAGCTGAACTCTCTACAGGGTGATTTGTTTGTAGCTGAACTCTCTACAAGGTAACTTCTTCTAGCTGATCTTTCTACAGGGTGATTTGTTTGTCTCTACAGGGCAATTTGTTTGCAGCTGAACTCTCTACATGGTAGTTTCTTTGTAGCTGAACTCTCTACAATGTGACTTCTTCTAGCTGAACTCTCTACAGGGTGACTTGTTTCTAGCTGATCTCTCTACAGGGTGACTTGTTTCTAGCTGAACTCTCTACAGGGTGATTTGTTTGTAGCTGAACTCTCTACATGGTAACTTCTTCTAGCTGATCTTTCTACAGGGTGATTTGTTTGTCTCTACAGGGCAATTTGTTTGCAGCTGAACTCTCTACATGGTAGTTTCTTTGTAGCTGAACTCTCTACAATGTAACTTCTTCTAGCTGAACTCTCTACGGGTGACTTGTTTCTAGCTGATCTCTCTACAGGGTGATTTGTTTGTAGCTGAACTCTCTACAAGGTAGTTTCTTTGTAGCTGAACTCTCTACAATGTAACTTCTTCTAGCTGAACTCTCTACAGGGTGACTTGTTTCTAGCTGATCTCTCTACAGGGTGATTTGTTTGTAGCTGAACTCTCTACAAGGTAACTTCTTCTAGCTGATCTTTCTACAGGGTGATTTGTTTGTCTCTACAGGGAATTTGTTTGCAGCTGAACTCTCTACATGGTAGTTTCTTTGTAGCTGAACTCTCTACAATGTAACTTCTTCTAGCTGAACTCTCTACAGGGTGACTTGTTTGTAACTGAACCCTCTACAGGGTGATTTGTTTATTGCTAAACTCTCTACAAGGTAACTTCTTCTAGCTGATCTTTCTACAAGGTGATTTGTCCTTTAACTGAATTCTCTACAGGGCAATTTGTTTGCTACTGAACTCTCTACATGGTAGTTTCTTTGTAGCTGAACTCTCTACAATGTAACTTCTTCTAGCTGAACTCTCTACAGGGTGACTTGTTTCTAGCTGAACTCTCTACAGGGTGATTTGTTTGTAGCTGAACTCTCTACAAGGTAACTTCTTCTAGCTGATCTTTCTACAAGGTGATTTGTCTGTAGCTGAATTCTCTACAGGGAAATTTGTTTGCTGCTGAACTCTCTACATGGTAGTTTCTTTGTAGCTGAACTTTCTACAATGTAACTTCTTCTAGCTGAACTCTCTACAGGATGACTTGTTTGTAGCTGAACTCTCTACAAGGTGATTTGTTTGTAGCTGAACTCTGCAAGGTAACTTCTTCTAGCTGATCTTTCTACAGCGTGATTTGTTTGTAACTGAATTCTCTACAGGGCAATTTGTTTGCAGTTGAACTCTGTACATGATAGTTTCTTTGTAGCTGAACTCTCTATAATGTAACTTCTTCTAGCTGAACTCTCTATAGGGTGACTTGTTTCTAGCTGATCTCTCTACAATGTAACTTCTTCTAGCTGAACTCTATAGAGGGTGACTTGTTTGTAGCTGAACCCTCTACAGGGTGATTTGTTTGCAGCTGAACTCTCTACATGGTAGTTTCTTTATAACCGAACTCTCTACAATGTAGCTTCTTCTAGCTGAACTCTCTACAGGATTACTTGTTTCTAGCTGATCTCTGTACAGGGTGACTTGTTCCTAGCTGAACTCTCTACAGGTGATTTGTTTGCAGCTGAACTCTCTTACATGGTGGTTTCTTTGTAGCCGAACTCTCTACAAAGTGACTTCTTCTAGCTGATCTGACTACAGGGTGACTTGTTTGTAGCTGAATTCCCTACAGAATAACTTGCAATGTAATATAACTGAGTAAATTATACATGCAGCTGAATGCTTTATTAGGGTGACTGTTCTATTAGAGTATCTCGATCTCGCATTTGCTGCACGTAGTTGCCTTTCGAATCATAACTCAGTGATTTGTAATCCGATTCTTCTGTACTACTGCAAGAACTTTCTATGATGATTATTCCAGCTACATACTGATTTCAGCTCGTTGCTCTAAGCGTTTTGCCTGGTAGACACGAAAACTAATAGTTTTTTATTCATAAAAATCGATCGCGTAATTTTGACACAGGTTGGGTTTTGTGTCATATCTCCATGGTCTTTATCCCGATTCCTTTCAAACCACAAAAAGGCACTCCTACGATGGTTGCTCCATCTACATATCAATTTTCAACTGATTCTTCCAAGGCGTTTACCC